>NC_087398.1:17052500-17287500 GCF_031307605.1 Tribolium castaneum
TTATGTCTTTTTCTTTTTTCTCTACTATAGTGTTAGACACAATTAATTTAGTTTAATTTCAGTATTTCAAACATTTAATTTTTAAGCAAGTTTTTGTTAAATATTATTTATATCCAACTTTATAACTCGCTTATGGTTGGTCCTACAAGAAAAATGCAAATAACTATTTTGTAGAAAATTTTATCAGCTTTATTTTGAAAAAAAAATAAAAACTGATAGGAGTAATTGTTTTCGAGATATAAGCAAAAAACCAAAGTGAAAACTGTTACCGTTTCAGAACAAAAATGTAACTCAGTTTTCAATGTTTGAGACGAAGACGAAAATGCAGCATTTACAATCGACTCTGAAGACTTCAGTGACTTATATGTCACCCCCTTTTTCTTCTAATAAAGTATTGGGCCTAATAAATTAAGTGTATTTTAAATCACAAGACATTTTCTGTTAAAGCACTTTTTTTTAAATATTAATTATTTTCAAACTTATATCTCGCTTATGGTTAGTCCTACATGAAAAATGCAAATAACTATTTTGTAGGAAATTTTATCAGCTTGAATTTTAGTAAAAAGATAAAAATTGATAGGAGTAACTGTTTTCGAGATATAAGCAAGAAACCAAAACACTGTTACCTTAATTAAGCGTTTGCATATAAGCAAATTTAGTACTATTAGTATTATTATTATTAATGTTATTGTTATTAATATGACAACTAAAGACAACTCTGAAACCTTTAGTGACTTTTATGTCTTTTTCTTTTTTCTCTACTAAAGTGTTAGACACAATTAAATTAGTTTAATTTCAGTTTTTCAAACATTTTATTTTAAAGCAAATTTTTGTTAAATATTATTTATATCCAACTCTATAACTCGCTTATGGTTGGTCCTACAAGAAAAATGCAAATAACTATTTTGTAGGAAATTTTATCAGCTTGAATTTTAGTAAAAAAATAAAAATTGATAGGAGTAACTGTTTTCGAGATATAAGCAAGAAACCAAAACACTGTTACCTTAATTAAGCGTTTGCATATAAGCAAATTTAATACTATTAGTATTATTATTATTAATGTTATTGTTATTAATATGACGATTAAAGACAACTTTAAAACCTCTAGTGACTTTTATGTCTTCTTCTTTTTCCTCTACTAAAGTGTTAGACACAATTAAATTAGTTTAATTTCAGTTTTTCAAACATTTTATTTTAAAGCAAATTTTTGTTAAATATTATTTATATCCAACTCTATAACTCGCTTATGGTTGGTCCTACAAGAAAAATGCAAATAACTATTTTGTAGGAAATTTTATCAGCTTTAATTTTGAAAGAAAGATAAAAATTGATAGGAGTAACTGTTTTCGAGATATAAGCAAAAAACCAATAAGAAAACTGTGACTGTTACTGAACAAAAATGTAATTCGGTATTCAATGTTTGAGACGAAGCCGAAACTGCAGCATTTAAAAACGACTCTGAAGACTTCAGTGACTTTTATGTCACTTTTTTTTTCTTCTAATAAAGTATTGGACCCAATAAATTAAGTGTATTTTAAATCACAAGACATTTTCTGTTAAAGCACTTTTTTTTTAAATATTAATTATTTTCAATCATATATCTCGCTTATGGTTAGTCCTACATGAAAAATGCAAATAACTATTTTGTAGGAAATTTTATCAGCTTGAATTTTAGTAAAAAGATAAAAATTGATAGGAGTAACTGTTTTCGAGATATAAGCAAGAAACCAAAACACGGTTACCTTAATTAAGCGTTTGCATATAAGCAAATTTAGTACTATTAGTATTATTATTATTAATGTTATTGTTATTAATATGACAACTAAAGACAACTCTGAAACCTTTAGTGACTTTTATGTCTTTTCCTTTTTTCTCTACTAAAGTGTTAGACACAGTTAAATTAGTTTAATTTCAGTTTTTCAAACATTTTATTTTAAAGCAAATTTTTGTTAAATATTATTTATATCCAACTCTATAACTCGCTTATGGTTGGTCCTACAAGAAAAATGCAAATAACTATTTTGTAGAATATTTTATCAGCTTTAATTTTGAAAGAAAGACAAAAATTCATAGGAGTAACTGTTTTCGAGATATAAGCAAGAAACCAAAAAACTGTTACCTTAATAAAGCGCTTGCATATAAGCAGATTTAGTACTATTAGTATTATTATTATTAATGTTATTGTTATTAATATGACGACTAAAAACGATTCTGAAGACTTTGGTGACTTTTATGTCATTTTCTTTTTTCTCTACTAAAGTGTTAGACACAATTAATTTAGTTTAATTTCAGTATTTCAAACATTTTATTTTTAAGCAAGTTTTTGTTAAATATTATTTATATCCAACTTTATAACTCGCTTATGGTTGGTCCTACAAGAAAAATGCAAATAACTATTTTGTAGGAAATGTTATCAGCTTTAATTTTGAAAGAAAGATAAAAATTGATAGGAGTAACTGTTTTCGAGATATAAGCAAAAAACCAAAGTAAAAACTGTTACCGTTTCAGAACAAAAATGTAATTCAGTTTTCAATGTTTGAGACGAAGACGAAAATGCAGCATTTAAAATCGACTCTGAAGACTTCAGTGACTTATATGTCACTCCCTTTTTTTTTTAATAAAGTATTGGACCTAATAAATTAAGTGTATTTTAAATCACAAGACATTTTCTGTTAAAGCACTTCTTTTTTAAATATTAATTATTTTCAATCTTATATCTCGCTTATGGTTAGTCCTACATAAAAAATGCAAATAACTATTTTGTAGGAAATTTTATCAGCTTGAATTTTAGTAAAAAGATAAAAATTGATAGGAGTAACTGTTTTCGAAATATGAGCAAGAAACCAAAACACTGTTACCTTAATTAAGCGTTTGCATATAAGCAAATTTAGTACTATTAGTATTATTATTATTAATGTTATTGTTATTAATATGACGATTAAAGACAACTTTGAAACCTCTAGTGACTTTTATGTCTTCTTCTTTTTCCTCTACTAAAGTGTTAGACACAATTAAATTAGTTTAATTTCAGTTTTTCAAACATTTTATTTTAAAGCAAATTTTTGTTAAATATTATTTATATCCAACTCTATAACTCGCTTATGGTTGGTCCTACAAGAAAAATGCAAATAACTATTTTGTAGGAAATTTTATCAGCTTTAATTTTGAAAGAAAGATAAAAATTGATAGGAGTAACTGTTTTCGAGATATAAGCAAAAAACCAATAAGAAAACTGTGACTGTTACTGAACAAAAATGTAATTCGGTTTTCAATGTTTGAGACGAAGACGAAACTGCAGCATTTAAAAACGACTCTGAAGACTTCAGTGACTTTTATGTCACTTCCTTTTTCTTCTAATAAAGTATTGGACCCAATAAATTAAGTGTATTTTAAATCACAAGACATTTTTTGTTAAAGCACTTTTTTTTTAAATATTAATTATTTTCAATCATATATCTCGCTTATGGTTAGTCCTACATGAAAAATGCAAATAACTATTTTGTAGGAAATTTTATCAGCTTGAATTTTAGTAAAAAGATAAAAATTGAAAGGAGTAACTGTTTTCGAGATATAAGCAAGAAACCAAAACACTGTTACCTTAATTAAGCGTTTGCATATAAGCAAATTTAGTACTATTAGTATTATTATTATTAATGTTATTGTTATTAATATGACAACTAAAGACAACTCTGAAACCTTTAGTGACTTTTATGTCTTTTCCTTTTTTCTCTACTAAAGTGTTAGACACAGTTAAATTAGTTTAATTTCAGTTTTTCAAACATTTTATTTTAAAGCAAATTTTTGTTAAATATTATTTATATCCAACTCTATAACTCGCTTATGGTTGGTCCTACAAGAAAAATGCAAATAACTATTTTGTAGGAAATTTTATCAGCTTTAATTTTGAAAGAAAGATAAAAATTGATAGGAGTAACTGTTTTCGAGATATAAGCAAAAAACCAATAAGAAAACTGTGACTGTTACTGAACAAAAATGTAATTCGGTTTTCAATGTTTGAGACGAAGACGAAACTGCAGCATTTAAAAACGACTCTGAAGACTTCAGTGACTTTTATGTCACTTCCTTTTTCTTCTAATAAAGTATTGGACCCAATAAATTAAGTGTATTTTAAATCACAAGACATTTTTTGTTAAAGCACTTTTTTTTTAAATATTAATTATTTTCAATCATATATCTCGCTTATGGTTAGTCCTACATGAAAAATGCAAATAACTATTTTGTAGGAAATTTTATCAGCTTGAATTTTAGTAAAAAGATAAAAATTGAAAGGAGTAACTGTTTTCGAGATATAAGCAAGAAACCAAAACACTGTTACCTTAATTAAGCGTTTGCATATAAGCAAATTTAGTACTATTAGTATTATTATTATTAATGTTATTGTTATTAATATGACAACTAAAGACAACTCTGAAACCTTTAGTGACTTTTATGTCTTTTCCTTTTTTCTCTACTAAAGTGTTAGACACAGTTAAATTAGTTTAATTTCAGTTTTTCAAACATTTTATTTTAAAGCAAATTTTTGTTAAATATTATTTATATCCAACTTTATAACTCGCCTATGGTTGGTCCTACAAGAAAAATGCAATTAACTATTTTGTAGAATATTTTATCAGCTTTAATTTTGAAAGAAAGACAAAAATTCATAGAAGTAACTGTTTTCGAGATATAAGCAAGAAACCAAAAAACTGTTACCTTAATAAAGCGCTTGCATATAAGCAGATTTAGTACTATTAGTATTATTATTATTAATGTTATTGTTATTAATATGACGATTAAAGACAACTTTGAAACCTTTAGTGACTTTTATGTCTTTTTCTTTTTTCTCTACTAAAGTGTTAGACACAATTAAATTAGTTTAATTTCAGTTTTTCAAACATTTTATTTTAAAACAAATTTTTGTTAAATATTATTTATATCCAACTCTATAACTCGCTTATGGTTGGTCCTACAAGAAAAATGCAAATAATTATTTTGTAGGAAATTTTATCAGCTTTAATTTTGA
Organism: Tribolium castaneum; assembly: GCF_031307605.1. Classification (NCBI taxonomy): domain Eukaryota; kingdom Metazoa; phylum Arthropoda; class Insecta; order Coleoptera; family Tenebrionidae; genus Tribolium; species Tribolium castaneum. The sequence continues at coordinate 17,057,524 of NC_087398.1, forward strand.
TAGAAAGATAAAAATTGATAGGAGTAACTGTTTTCGAGATATAAGCAAAAAACCAATAAGAAAACTGTGACTGTTACTGAACAAAAATGTAATTCAGTTTTCAATGTTTGAGACGAAGACGAAACTGCAGCATTTAAAAACGACTCTGAAGACTTCAGTGACTTTTATGTCACTTCCTTTTTCTTCTAATAAAGTATTGGACCCAATAAATTAAGTGTATTTTAAATCACAAGACATTTTCTGTTAAAGCACTTTTTTTTTAAATATTAATTATTTTCAATCATATATCTCGCTTATGGTTAGTCCTACATGAAAAATGCAAATAACTATTTTGTAGGAAATTTTATCAGCTTGAATTTTAGTAAAAAGATAAAAATTGATAGGAGTAACTGTTTTCGAGATATAAGCAAGAAACCAAAACACTGTTACCTTAATTAAGCGTTTGCATATAAGCAAATTTAGTACTATTAGTATTATTATTATTAATGTTATTGTTATTAATATGACAACTATAGACAACTCTGAAACCTTTAGTGACTTTTATGTCTTTTTCTTTTTCCTCTACTAAAGTGTTAGACTCAATTAATTTAGTTTAATTTCGGTTTTTCAAACATTTTATTTTAAAGCAAATTTTTGTTAAATATTATTTATATCCAACTCTATAACTCGCTTATGGTTGGTCCTACAAAAAAATGCAAATAACTATTTTGTAGGAAATTTTATCAGCTTTAATTTTGAAAAAAAGATAAAAATTGATAGGAGTAACTGTTTTCGAGATATAAGCAAGAAACCAAAAAAATGTTACGTTAATTAAGCGTTTGCATATAAGCAAATTTAGTACTATTAGTATTATTATTATTAATGTTATTGTTATTAATATGACGACTAAAGACGACTCTAAAACATTTAGTGACTTTTATGTCTTTTCCTTTTTCCTCTACTAAAGTGTTAGACACAATTAAATTAGTTTAATTTCAGTTTTTCAAACATTTTATTTTAAAGCAAATTTTTGTTAAAAATTATTTATATCCAACTCTATAACTCGCTTATGGTTGGTCCTACAAGAAAAATGCAAATAACTATTTTGTAGGAAATTTTATCAGCTTTAATTTTGAAAAAAAGACAAAAATTCATAGGAGTAACTGTTTTCGAGATATAAGCAAGAAACCAAAAAACTGTTACCTTAATAAAGCGCTTGCATATAAGCAGATTTAGTACTATTAGTATTATTATTATTAATGTTATTGTTATTAATATGACGACTAAAAACGATTCTGAAGACTTTGGTGACTTTTATGTCTTTTTCTTTTTTCTCTACTAAAGTGTTTGACACAATTAATTTAGTTTAATTTCAGTATTTCAAACATTTTATTTTTAAGCAAGTTTTTGTTAAATATTATTTATATCCAACTTTATAACTCGCTTATGGTTGGTCCTACAAGAAAAATGCAAATAACTATTTTGTAGGAAATGTTATCAGCTTTAATTTTGAAAAAAAGATAAAAATTGATAGGAGTAACTGTTTTCGAGATATAAGCAAAAAACCAATGTAAAAACTGTTACCGTTTCAGAACAAAAATGTAATTCAGTTTTCAATGTTTGAGACGAAGACGAAAATGCAGCATTTAAAATCGACTCTGAAGACTTCAGTGACTTATATGTCACCCCCTTTTTTTCTAATAAAGTATTGGACCTAATAAATTAAGTGTATTTTAAATCACAAGACATTTTCTGTTAAAGCACTTCTTTTTTAAATATTAATTATTTTCAATCTTATATCTCGCTTATGGTTAGTCCTACATAAAAAATGCAAGTAATTATTTTGTAGAAAATTTTATCAGCTTGAATTTTAGTAAAAAGATAAAAGTTGATAGGAGTAACTGTTTTCGAGATATGAGCAAGAAACCAAAACACTGTTACCTTAATTAAGCGTTTGCATATTAGCAAATTTAGTACTATTAGTATTATTATTATTAATGTTATTGTTATTAATATGACGATTAAAGACAACTTTGAAACCTTTAGTGACTTTTATGTCTTCTTCTTTTTCCTCTACTAAAGTGTTAGACACAATTAAATTAGTTTAATTTCAGTTTTTTAAACATTTTATTTTAAAGCAAATTTTTGTTAAATATTATTTATATCCAACTCTATAACTCGCTTATGGTTGGTCGTACAAGAAAAATGCAAATAACTATTTTGTAGGAAATTTTATCAGCTTTAATTTTGAAAGAAAGATAAAAATTGATAGGAGTAACTGTTTTCGAGATATAAGCAAAAAACCAATAAGAAAACTGTGACTGTTACTGAACAAAAATGTAATTCGGTTTTCAATGTTTGAGACGAAGACGAAACTGCAGCATTTAAAAACGACTCTGAAGACTTCAGTGACTTTTATGTCACTTCCTTTTTGTTCTAATAAAGTATTGGACCCAATAAATTAAGTGTATTTTAAATCACAAGACATTTTCTGTTAATGCACTTTTTTTTTAAATATTAATTATTTTCAATCATATATCTCGCTTATGGTTAGTCCTACATGAAAAATGCAAATAACTATTTTGTAGGAAATTTTATCAGCTTGAATTTTAGTAAAAAAATAAAAATTGATAGGAGTAACTGTTTTCGAGATATAAGCAAGAAACCAAAACACTGTTACCTTAATTAAGCGTTTGCATATAAGCAAATTTAGAACTATTAGTATTATTATTATTAATGTTATTGTTATTAATATGACAACTAAAGACAACTCTGAAACCTTTAGTGACTTTTATGTCTTTTCGTTTTTTCTCTACTAAAGTGTTAGACACAGTAAAATTAGTTTAATTTCAGTTTTTCAAACATTTTATTTTAAAGCAAATTTTTGTTAAATATTATTTATATCCAACTCTATAACTCGCTTATGGTTGGTCCTACAAGAAAAATGCAAATAACTATTTTGTAGAATATTTTATCAGCTTTAATTTTGAAAGAAAGACAAAAATTCATAAGAGTAACTGTTTTCGAAATATAAGCAAGAAACCAAAAAACTGTTACCTTAATAAAGCGCTTGCATATAAGCAGATTTAGTACTATTAGTATTATTATTATTAATGTTATTGTTATTAATATGACGACTAAAAACGATTCTGAAGACTTTGGTGACTTTTATGTCTTTTTCTTTTTTCTCTACTAAAGTGTTAGACACAATTAATTTAGTTTAATTTCAATATTTCAAACATTTTATTTTTAAGCAAGTTTTTGTTAAATATTATTTATATACAACTTTATAACTCGCTTATGGTTGGTCCGACAAGAAAAATGCAAATAACTATTTTGTAGGAAATGTTATCAGCTTTAATTTTGAAAAAAAGATAAAAATTGATAGGAGTAACTGTTTTCGAGATATAAGCAAAAAACCAAAGTAAAAACTGTTACCGTTTCAGAACAAAAATGTAATTCAGTTTTCAATGTTTGAGACGAAGACGAAAATGCAGCATTTAAAATCGACTCTGAAGACTTCAGTGACTTATATGTCACCCCCTTTTTTTTTTAATAAAGTATTGGACCTAATAAATTAAGTGTATTTTAAATCACAAGACATTTTCTGTTAAAGCACTTCTTTTTTAAATATTAATTATTTTCAATCTTATATCTCGCTTATGGTTAGTCCTACATAAAAAATGCAAATAACTATTTTGTAGGAAATTTTATCAGCTTAAATTTTAGTAAAAAAATAAAAATTGATAGGAGTAACTGTTTACGAGATATGAGCAAGAAACCAAAACACTGTTACCTTAATTAAGCGTTTGCATATAAGCAAATTTAGTACTATTAGTATTATTATTATTAATGTTATTGTTATTAATATGACGATTAAAGACAACTTTAAAACCTTTAGTGACTTTTATGTCTTCTTCTTTTTCCTCTACTAATGTGTTAGACACAATTAAATTAGTTTAATTTCAGTTTTTCAAACATTTTATTTTAAAGCAAATTTTTGTTAAATATTATTTATATCCAACTCTATAACTTGCTTATGGTTGGTCCTACAAGAAAAATGCGAATAACTATTTTGTAGGAAATTTTATCAGCTTTAATTTTGACAGAAAGACAAAAATTGATAGGAGTAACTGTTTTCGAGATATAAGCAAAAAACCAATAAGAAAACTGTGACTGTTACTGAACAAAAATGTAATTCAGTTTTCAATGTTTGAGACGAAGACGAAACTGCAGCATTTAAAAACGACTCTGAAGACTTCAGTGACTTTTATGTCACTTCCTTTTTCTTCTAAAAAAGTATTGGACCCAATAAATTAAGTGTATTTTAAATCACAAGACATTTTCTGTTAAAGCACTTTTTTTTAAATATGAATTATTTTCAATCATATATCTCGCTTATGGTTAGTCCTACATGAAACATGCAAATAACTATTTTGTAGGAAATTTTATCAGCTTGAATTTTAGTAAAAAGATAAAAATTGATAGGAGTAACTGTTTTCGAGATATAAGCAAGAAACCAAAACACTGTTACCTTAATTAAGCGTTTGCATATAAGCAAATTTAGTAATATTAGTATTATTATTATTAATGTTATTGTTATTAATATGTAAACTAAAGACAACTCTGAACCCTTTAGTGACTTTTATGTCTTTTCCTTTTTCCTCTACTAAAGTGTTAGACACAATTAAATTAGTTTAATTTCAGTTTTTCAAACATTTTATTTTAAAGCAAATTTTTGTTAAATATTATTTATATCCAACTCTATAACTCGTTTATGGTTGGTCCAAAAGAAAAATGCAAATAACTATTTTGTAGGAAATTTTATCAGCTTTAATTTTGAAAAAAAGACAAAAATTCATAGGAGTAACTGTTTTCGAGATATAAGCAAGAAACCAAAAAACTGTTACCTTAATAAAGCGCTTGCATATAAGCAGATTTAGTACTATTAGTATTATTATTATTAATGTTATTGTTATTAATATGACGACTAAAAACGATTCTGAAGACTTTGGTGACTTTTATGTCTTTTTCTTTTTTCTCTACTAAAGTGTTAGACACAATTAATTTAGTTTAATTTCAGTATTTCAAACATTTTATTTTTAAGCAAGTTTTTGTTAAATATTATTTATATCCAACTTTATAACTCGCTTATGGTTGGTCCTACAAGAAAAATGCAAATAACTATTTTGTAGGAAATGTTATCAGCTTTAATTTTGAAAGAAAGATAAAAATTGATAGGAGTAACTGTTTTCGAGATATAAGCAAAAAACCAAAGTAAAAACTGTTACCGTTTCAGAACAAAAATATAATTCAATTTTCAATGTTTGAGACGAAGACGAAAATGCAGCATTTAAAATCGACTCTGAAGACTTCAGTGACTTATATGTCACCCCCTTTTTTTCTAATAAAGTATTGGACCTAATAAATTAAGTGTATTTTAAATCACAAGACATTTTCTGTTAAAGCACTTCTTTTTTAAATATTAATTATTTTCAATCTTATATCTCGCTTATGGTTAGTCCTACATAAAAAATGCAAATAATTATTTTGTAGGAAATTTTATCAGCTTGAATTTTAGTAAAGAGATAAAAATTGATAGGAGTAACTGTTTTCGAGATATGAGCAAGAAACCAAAACACTGTTACCTTAATTAAGCGTTTGCATATAAGCAAATTTAGTACTATTAGTATTATTATTATTAATGTTATTGTTATTAATATGACGATTAAAGACAACTTTGAAACCTTTAGTGACTTTTATGTCTTCTTCTTTTTCCTCTACTAAAGTGTTAGACACAATTAAATTAGTTTAATTTCAGTTTTTCAAACATTTTATTTTAAAGCAAATTTTTGTAAAATATTATTTATATCCAACTCTATAACTCGCTTATGGTTGGTCCTACAAGAAAAATGCAAATAACTATTTTGTAGGAAATTTTATCAGCTTTAATTTTGAAAAAAATATAAAAATTGATAGGAGTAACTGTTTTCGAGATATAAGCAAGAAACCAAAAAACTGTTACCTTAATAAAGCGCTTGCATATAAGCAGATTTAGTACTATTAGTATTATTATTATTAATGTTATTGTTATTAATATGACGACTAAAAACGATTCTGAAGACTTTGGTGACTTTTATGTCTTTTTCTTTTTTCTCTACTAAAGTGTTAGACTCAATTAATTTAGTTTAATTTCGGTTTTTCAAACATTTTATTTAAAGCAAATTTTTGTTAAATATTATTTATATCCAACTCTATAACTCGCTTATGGTTGGTCCTACAAGAAAAATGCAAACAACTATTTTGTAGAAAGCTTTATCAGCTTTAATTTTAAAAGAAAGATAAAAATTGATAGGAGTAACTGTTTTCGAGATATAAGCAAAAAACCAATAAGAAAACTGTAACAGTTACTGAACAAAAATGTAATTCAGTTTTCAATGTTTGAGACGAAGACGAAAATGCAGCATTTACAAACGACTCTGAAGACTTCAGTGACTTTTATGTCACTTCCTTTTTCTTCTAATAAAGTATTGGACCCAATAAATTAAGTGTATTTTAAATCACAAGACATTTTCTGTTAAAGCACTTTTTTTTTAAATATTAATTATTTTCAATCATATATCTCGCTTATGGTTAGTCCTACATGAAAAATGCAAATAACTATTTTGTAGGAAATTTTATCAGCTTGAATTTTAGTAAAAAGATAAAAATTGATAGGAGTAACTGTTTCTGAGATATAAGCAAGAAACCAAAACACTGTTACCTTAATTAAGCGTTTGCATATAAGCAAATTTAGTACTATTAGTATTATTATTATTAATGTTATTGTTATTAATATGACAACTAAAGACAACTCTGAAACCTTTAGTGACTTTTATGTCTTTTCCTTTTTTCTCTACTAAAGTGTTAGACACAGTTAAATTAGTTTAATTTCAGTTTTTCAAACATTTTATTTTAAAGCAAATTTTTGTTAAATATTATTTATATCCAACTCTATAACTCGCTTATGGTTGGTCCTACAAGAAAAATGCAAATAACTATTTTGTAGAATATTTTATCAGCTTTAATTTTGAAAGAAAGACAAAAATTCATAGGAGTAACTGTTTTCGAGATATAAGCAAGAAACCAAAAAACTGTTACCTTAATAAAGCGCTTGCATATAAGCAGATTTAGTACTATTAGTATTATTATTATTAATGTTATTGTTATTAATATGACGACTAAAAACGATTCTGAAGACTTTGGTGACTTTTATGTCTTTTTCTTTTTTCTCTACTAAAGTGTTAGACACAATTAATTTAGTTTAATTTCAGTATTTCAAACATTTTATTTTTAAGCAAGTTTTTGTTAAATATTATTTATATCCAACTTTATAACTCGCTTATGGTTGATCCTACAAGAAAAATGCAAATAACTATTTTGTAGGAAATGTTATCAGCTTTACTTTTGAAAGAAAGATAAAAATTGATAGGAGTAACTGTTTTCGAGATATAAGCAAAAAACCAAATTAAAAACTGTTACCGTTTCAGAACAAAAATGTAATTCAGTTTTCAATGTTTGAGACGAAGACGAAAATGCAGCATTTAAAATCGACTCTGAAGACTTCAGTGACTTATATGTCACCCCCTTTTTTTTTAATAAAGTATTGGACCTAATAAATTAAGTGTATTTTAAATCACAAGACATTTTCTGTTAAAGCACTTTTTTTTTAAATATTAATTATTTTCAATCTTATATCTCGCTTATGGTTAGTCCTACATAAAAAATGCAAATAACTATTTTGTAGGAAATTTTATCAGCTTGAATTTTAGTAAAAAGATAAAAGTTGATAGGAGTAACTGTTTTCGAGATATGAGCAAGAAACCAAAACACTGTTACCTTAATTAAGCGTTTGCATATAAGCAAATTTAGTACTATTAGTATTATTATTATTAATGTTATTGTTATTAATATGACAACTAAAGACAACTCTGAAACCTTTAGTGACTTTTATGTCTTTTCCTTTTTTCTCTACTAAAGTGTTAGACACAGTTAAATTAGTTTAATTTCAGTTTTTCAAACATTTTATTTTAAAGCAAATTTTTGTTAAATATTATTTATATCCAACTCTATAACTCGCCTATGGTTGGTCCTACAAGAAAAATGCAAATAACTATTTTGTAGAATATTTTATCAGCTTTAATTTTGAAAGAAAGACAAAAATTCATAGGAGTAACAGTTTTCGAGATATAAGCAAGAAACCAAAAAACTGTTACCTTAATAAAGCGCTTGCATATAAGCAGATTTAGTACTATTAGTATTATTATTATTAATGTTATTGTTATTAATATGACAACTAAAGACAACTCTGAAACCTTTAGTGACTTTTATGTCTTTTCCTTTTTTCTCTACTAAAGTGTTAGACACAGTTAAATTAGTTTAATTTCAGTTTTTCAAACATTTTATTTTAAAGCAAATTTTTGTTAAATATTATTTATATTCAACTCTATAACTCGCTTATGGTTGGTCCTACAAGAAAAATGCAAATAACTATTTTGTAGAATATTTTATCAGCTTTAATTTTGAAAGAAAGACAAAAATTCATAGGAGTAACTGTTTTCGAGATATAAGCAAGAAACCAAAAAACTGTTACCTTAATAAAGCGCTTGCATATAAGCAGATTTAGTACTATTAGTATTATTATTATTAATGTTATTGTTATTAATATGACAACTAAAGACAACTCTGAAACCTTTAGTGACTTTTATGTCTTTTCCTTTTTTCTCTACTAAAGTGTTAGACACAGTTAAATTAGTTTAATTTCAGTTTTTCAAACATTTTATTTTAAAGCAAATTTTTGTTAAATATTATTTATATCCAACTCTATAACTCGCCTATGGTTGGTCCTACAAGAAAAATGCAAATAACTATTTTGTAGAATATTTTATCAGCTTTAATTTTGAAAGAAAGACAAAAATTCATAGGAGTAACAGTTTTCGAGATATAAGCAAGAAACCAAAAAACTGTTACCTTAATAAAGCGCTTGCATATAAGCAGATTTAGTACTATTAGTATTATTATTATTAATGTTATTGTTATTAATATGACAACTAAAGACAACTCTGAAACCTTTAGTGACTTTTATGTCTTTTCCTTTTTTCTCTACTAAAGTGTTAGACACAGTTAAATTAGTTTAATTTCAGTTTTTCAAACATTTTATTTTAAAGCAAATTTTTGTTAAATATTATTTATATTCAACTCTATAACTCGCTTATGGTTGGTCCTACAAGAAAAATGCAAATAACTATTTTGTAGAATATTTTATCAGCTTTAATTTTGAAAGAAAGACAAAAATTCATAGGAGTAACTGTTTTCGAGATATAAGCAAGAAACCAAAAAACTGTTACCTTAATAAAGCGCTTGCATATAAGCAGATTTAGTACTATTAGTATTATTATTATTAATGTTATTGTTATTAATATGACAACTAAAGACAACTCTGAAACCTTTAGTGACTTTTATGTCTTTTCCTTTTTTCTCTACTAAAGTGTTAGACACAGTTAAATTAGTTTAATTTCAGTTTTTCAAACATTTTATTTTAAAGCAAATTTTTGTTAAATATTATTTATATTCAACTCTATAACTCGCTTATGGTTGGTCCTACAAGAAAAATGCAAATAACTATTTTGTAGAATATTTTATCAGCTTTAATTTTGAAAGAAAGACAAAAATTCATAGGAGTAACTGTTTTCGAGATATAAGCAAGAAACCAAAAAACTGTTACCTTAATAAAGCGCTTGCATATAAGCAGATTTAGTACTATTAGTATTATTATTATTAATGTTATTGTTATTAATATGACAACTAAAGACAACTCTGAAACCTTTAGTGACTTTTATGTCTTTTCCTTTTTTCTCTACTAAAGTGTTAGACACAGTTAAATTAGTTTAATTTCAGTTTTTCAAACATTTTATTTTAAAGCAAATTTTTGTTAAATATTATTTATATCCAACTCTATAACTCGCTTATGGTTGGTCCTACAAGAAAAATGCAAATAACTATTTTGTAGAATATTTTATCAGCTTTAATTTTGAAAGAAAGACAAAAATTCATAGGAGTAACTGTTTTCGAGATATAAGCAAGAAACCAAAAAACTGTTACCTTAATAAAGCGCTTGCATAGAAGCAGATTTAGTACTATTAGTATTATTATTATTAATGTTATTGTTATTAATATGACGACTAAAAACGATTCTGAAGACTTTGGTGACTTTTATGTCTTTTTCTTTTTTCTCTACTAAAGTGTTAGACACAATTAATTTAGTTTAATTTCAGTATTTCAAACATTTTATTTTTAAGCAAGTTTTTGTTAAATATTATTTATATCCAACTTTATAACTCGCTTATGGTTGGTCCTACAAGAAAAATGCAAATAACTATTTTGTAGGAAATGTTATCAGCTTTAATTTTGAAAGAAAGATAAAAATTGATAGGAGTAACTGTTTTCGAGATATAAGCAAAAAACCAAAGTAAAAACTGTTACCGTTTCAGAACAAAAATGTAAATCAGTTTTCAATGTTTGAGACGAAGACGAAAATGCAGCATTTAAAATCGACTCTGAAGACTTCAGTGACTTATATGTCACCCCCTTTTTTTTTTAATAAAGTATTGGACCTAATAAATTAAGTGTATTTTAAATCACAAGACATTTTCTGTTAAAGCACTTCTTTTTTAAATATTAATTATTTTCAATCTTATATCTCGCTTATGGTTAGTCCTACATAAAAAATGCAAATAACTATTTTGTAGGAAATTTTATCAGCTTGAATTTTAGTAAAAAGATAAAAGTTGATAGGAGTAACTGTTTTCGAGATATGAGCAAGAAACCAAAACACTGTTACCTTAATTAAGCTTTTGCATATAAGCAAATTTAGTACTATTAGTATTATTATTATTAATGTTATTGTTATTAATATGACGATTAAAGACAACTGTGAAACCTTTAGTGACTTTTATGTCATCTTCTTTTTTCTCTACTAAAGTGTTAGACACAATTAAATTAGTTTAATTTCAGTTTTTCAAACATTTTATTTTAAAGCAAATTTTTGTTAAATATTATTTATATCCAACTCTATAACTCGCTTATGGTTGGTCCTACAAGAAAAATGCAAATAACTATTTTGTAGGAAATTTTATCAGCTTTAATTTTGACAGAGAGATAAAAATTGATAGGAGTAACTGTTTTCGAGATATAAGCAAAAAACCAATAAGAAAACTGTGACTGTTACTGAACAAAAATGTAATTCAGTTTTCAATGTTTGAGACGAAGACGAAACTGCAGCATTTAAAAACGACTCTAAAGACTTCAGTGACTTTTATGTCACTTCCTTTTTCTTCTAATAAAGTATTGGACTCAATAAATTAAGTGTATTTTAAATCACAAGACATTTTCTGTTAAAGCACTTTTTTTTTAAATATTAATTATTTTCAATCATATATCTCGCTTATGGTTAGTCCTACATGAAAAATGCAAATAACTATTTTGTAGGAAATTTTATCAGCTTGAATTTTAGTGAAAAGATAAAAATTGATAGGAGTAACTGTTTTCGAGATATAAGCAAGAAACCAAAACACTGTTACCTTAATTAAGCGTTTGCATATAAGCAAATTTAGTACTATTAGTATTATTATTATTAATGTTATTGTTATTAATATGACAACTAAAGACAACTCTGAAACCTTTAGTGACTTTTATGTCTTTTTCTTTTTCCTCTACTAAAGTGTTAGACTCAATTAATTTAGTTTAATTTCGGTTTTTCAAACATTTTATTTTAAAGCAAATTTTTGTTAAATATTATTTATATCCAACTCTATAACTCGCTTATGGTTGGTCCTACAAAAAAATGCAAATAACTATTATGTAGGAAATTTTATTAGCTTTAATTTTGAAAAAAAGATAAAAATTGATAGGAGTAACTGTTTTCGAGATATATGCAAGAAACCAAAAAAATGTTACGTTAATTAAGCGTTTGCATATAAGCAAATTTAGTACTATTAGTATTATTATTATTAATGTTATTGTTATTAATATGACAACTAAAGACAACTCTGAAACCTTTAGTGACTTTTATGTCTTTTCCTTTTTTCTCTACTAAAGTGTTAGACACAGTTAAATTAGTTTAATTTCAGTTTTTCAAACATTTTATTTTAAAGCAAATTTTTGTTAAATATTATTTATATCCAACTCTATAACTCGCCTATGGTTGGTCCTACAAGAAAAATGCAAATAACTATTTTGTAGAATATTTTATCAGCTTTAATTTTGAAAGAAAGACAAAAATTCATAGGAGTAACTGTTTTCGAGATATAAGCAAGAAACCAAAAAACTGTTACCTTAATAAAGCGCTTGCATATAAGCAGATTTAGTACTATTAGTATTATTATTATTAAAGTTATTGTTATTAATATGACAACTAAAGACAACTCTGAAACCTTTAGTGACTTTTATGTCTTTTCCTTTTTTCTCTACTAAAGTGTTAGACACAGTTAAATTAGTTTAATTTCAGTTTTTCAAACATTTTATTTTAAAGCAAATTTTTGTTAAATATTATTTATATCCAACTCTATAACTCGCTTATGGTTGGTTCTACAAGAAAAATGCAAATAACTATTTTGTAGAATATTTTATCAGCTTTAATTTTGAAAAAAAGACAAAAATTCATAGGAGTAACTGTTTTCGAGATATAAGCAAGAAACCAAAAAACTGTTACCTTAATAAAGCGCTTGCATATAAGCAGATTTAGTACTATTAGTATTATTATTATTAATGTTATTGTTATTAATATGACGACTAAAAACGATTCTGAAGACTTTGGTGACTTTTATGTCTTTTTCTTTTTTCTCTACTAAAGTGTTCGACACAATTAATTTAGTTTAATTTCAGTATTTCAAACATTTTATTTTTAAGCAAGTTTTTGTTAAATATTATTTATATCCAACTTTATAACTCGCTTATGGTTGGTCCTACAAGAAAAATGCAAATAACTATTTTGTAGGAAATGTTATCAGCTTTAATTTTGAAAGAAAGATAAAAATTGATAGGAGTAACTGTTTTCGAGATATAAGCAAAAAACCAAAGTAAAAACTGTTACCGTTTCAGAACAAAAATGTAAATCAGTTTTCAATGTTTGAGACGAAGACGAAAATGCAGCATTTAAAATCGACTCTGAAGACTTCAGTGACTTATATGTCACCCCCTTTTTTTTTTAATAAAGTATTGGACCTAATAAATTAAGTGTATTTTAAATCACAAGACATTTTCTGTTAAAGCACTTCTTTTTTAAATATTAATTATTTTCAATCTTATATCTCGCTTATGGTTAGTCCTACATAAAAAATGCAAATAACTATTTTGTAGGAAATTTTATCAGCTTGAATTTTAGTAAAAAGATAAAAGTTGATAGGAGTAACTGTTTTCGAGATATGAGCAAGAAACCAATACACTGTTACCTTAATTAAGCGCTTGCATATAAGCAAATTTAGTACTACTAGTATTGTTATTATAAATGTTATTGTTATTAATATGACGACTAAAGACAACTTTAAGACTTTAGTGACTTTTATGTCTCCTTCTTTTTCCTCTACTAAAGTGTTAGACACAATTAATTTAGTTTAATTTCGGTTTTTCAAACATTTTATTTTAAAGCAAATTTTTGTTAAATATTAAAAACTATAAAATGGCTTAGATTGCCTAAAAACACAGATCACACATGATCTTTTGCATAAAAATGAGAAAACGCTCATGTAACACACAAAATAAGCTCCATTTTTCCTTTTTAAAAGTATTATTATTATTATTACTTTTGTTACTATTACTATTATTATTATTATTATTATTATTGTTATTATTATTATTATTATTATTATTATTATTATTATTATTATTAAAAACTTATATTAAACAGACAGAAAACGTCGTATTCTGACACAACTTAAAACACAGATCACACATGATCTTTTGCATAGAAATGAGAAAACGCTCATATAACACAAAATAAGCTTCATTTTGGCTTAGAAAACTAAGCTTACTTTTACTACTACTATTATTTTTATTTTTATTATTATTATTATTATTACTATTATTTTTATTATTATTATTACTATTATTATTATTATTATTATTATTATTATTATTATTATTATTATTATTATTATTATTATTATTATTATTATTATTAACTTTTGTATAGTAAATGTTTTTATACCAGTTTTAAAATGAGTTATTAATTTTATTCAATTTTTTGTCTAAAAACACAGATCACAGATGATCTCTTGCATAGAAATGAGAAAACGCTCATATAACACACAAAATAAGCATCATTTTTGCTTAGAAAAACTAAGCTTTAATTTAGAAAGAAATTCATTATTATAAGTATTATCATTATTATTTATTATTATTATTATTATTATTATTATTACTATTATTATTATTATTATTATTATTATTACTATTATTATTATTATTATTATTATTATTATTATTATTATTATTATTATTATTATTATTATTATTATTATTATTATTATTATTATTATTATTAACTTTTGTATAGTAAATGTTTTTATACCAGTTTTAAAATGAGTTATTAATTTTAGACAATTTCTTGCCTAAAAATACAGATCACAGATGATTTCTTGCATAGAAATGAGAAAGCGCTCATATAACACACAAAATAAGCTTCATTTTTGCTTAGAAAACTAAGCTTACTTTTATTTCTATTATTATTTTTATTATTATTATTATTATTATTATTATTATTATTATTATTATTATTATTATTATTATTATTATTATTATTATTATTATTATTATTTTTATTATTATTGTTATTATTATTATTATTATTGTTATTATTATTATTATTATTAAAAACTTATATTAAACAGACAGAAAACGTCGTATTCTGACACAAAAAAACGAATTACGTTATAGACTTGACGAGAACGGCGTATCTCGGACTCTTATAGGACTCTTATAGGGTCAAAAATTATCAGTTTGGATTAAAACAAATTATTTTTGTTGACTCTCAGTCTGAATTGTTCATCAGTTCAAACAAAAACGGCTTACTTTAGACGATCTTTTGCTTTGAACAAGAAAACTTACATCGAACAGACTAAAAACGTATTAATCTGGCATAAAAGAGCAATTTATGTATCACTTTGGATAAAGGCAGCTAATCCTATTCGTTTCATTGCTTAAAATAGACAAAATTGTTAATAAATCTAACAAAAACGCTGTATTCTAGCACAAAATACTAATTACATTATAGTTTCGACGAGAATAGCTTATTTGGAATGATTCTATGCTTCCAAACGAGTAAATTTTTAATAAACAGATGCCAAACATCATGTTTTGTCCTATAAAGACATTTTATATTGCAGTTTGTATTAAAACAAAATATTTTCGTTGATTCTTTGTTAGAAGCAGCAAACCTAACATTAAAGAATCTGAAAACTTTGTATTCGGACACAAACCACCGAATTTTGTTTCAGTTTAGACAAAAACGGTTGATTTTCGACAATATTTTGCTTTGAACAAGAAAGCTTATATCAAACTGACTAAAAACGTCTTATTTTAGCACAAAACAAAAGATTTGCGTTATAGTCTTAAAGCTGATTCATGCCACAGTTTGGATAAAAACCAATTATTTTTGTTAATTTATTGTTACAAACAAGAAACCTTACATCAAAGAAACTGAAAACCCATTATTTAGGCACAGAAATTCGAATTACGTTTCAGTCTGGACAAAAACTGCTTATTTTAGACGATCCTTTGTTTTGAACACGAAAACTTACATTAAAAAGATTAAAATCGTCTTATTCTGGCTGAAAACTGCAAATTATATATTACTCTAGATAAAAGCAATTTATCCTGATTACTCCTTTACTTAGAATAGAGTAAACTTGTATAAAACTTAATGAAAACTTTAAATTTCGTCTCAAAGAAATAATTTACGTTATAGTTTTGACCAGCACTGTTTATTTCAAACGAAATTATGATTCGAAACTAATGAACTTTTATGGGGCAGATGCAAAACCACATATTACCATATAAAGCGTTGTTTTAAAGCAAAGTATTACCTTTTGCAACAAGAAATTTCACGTCAAAGAAACTGAAAACTTCGTATCCATACATAAATATCTAATTACGTATCAGTTTAGGCAAATACAGCTTATTTTAAACGATTCCTTGCTATAAACAAGAAAAATTTTATCAAGCATATTGAAAACGTCTTATTCTCGAAAATAAGAGCAAATTATGTATCAGTTTTAACAAAAGCGGATTACTCTGTTTGATTCTATGCTTAGAGTAGAGTAAACTACTATAAAACGTATTGAAAACTCTATATTCAAGCTCAAAAGAACAAATTACGTTATAGTTTTGACAAAAAAAAATATTTCGGACGATTACATACTTCGAAGTAAGCAAACTTTAATTGAACATGTGCAAAAGCTAATACTTTGCTTTAAAATAATGATTTATGTGGTAATATGGTATTTTGCATCTGTCCTATAAAAGTTTACCCGTTTCGCTCCATTGAATCATTAGAAATAAATTATTTTGACACAACAACAACACAAATAATTTGTTTTTGTTTAAACTGTAACATAAGTCGCTTTTATAAAACGAACTAAGACGTTTGGCATCTGTTTAGTGAAAGTTTTCTCGTTTGGGGGCATAAAATCGTTTGAAATTAACAGTTCTGGTCAAAACTATTACGTAAATTATTTCTTTGTATCACTTTAAAGATTTGCGTTATAGTCTTGACGAGAACTGTTAATTTCAAACGATTCTATGCTTTGAAACCAGTATACTTTCACTGAACAGAGGCAAAACGTCTGATTTCGCCTTTAAAAAACGATTTATGTCACAGTTTGGATTAAAACCAATGATTTTCGTTTATTCATTGTTACAAACAAGAAACCTTACATCAAAGAAACTGAAAACCTTTTATTCAGGCCCAGAAAATCAAATTACGTTTCAGTCTGGACACAAATTGCTTATTTTAGACGATTTTTTCTTTTGAACACGAAAACTTACATTAAAAAGATTAAAAACGTCTTATTCTGGCTGAAAACTGCAAATTATATATTACTCTAGATAAAAGCAATTTATCCTGATTACTCCTTTACTTAGAATAGAGCAAACTTGTATAAAACTTAATGAAAACTTTAAATTTCGTCTCAAAGAAATAATTTACGTTATAGTTTTGACCAGAACTGTTAATTTCAAACGATTTTATGCCCCCAAACGAGAAAACTTTCACTAAACAGATGCCAAACGTCTTAGTTCGTTTTATAAAAACGACATGTTACAGTTTAAACAAAAAAATTATTTTCGTTGTTGTGTCAAAATAATTTATTTCGAATGATTCAATGGAGCGAAACGAGTAAACTTTTATAGGACAGATGCAAAATACCATATTACCACATAAATCGTTATTTTAAAGCAAAGTATTAGCTTTTGCACTTGTTCAATTAAAGTTTGCTTACTTCGAAATATGTAGTCGTCCGAAATAATTTTTTTTTTGTCAAAACTATAACGTAATTTGTTCTTTTGAGCTTGAATATAGAGTTTTCATTACGTTTTATAGTAGTTTACTCTACTCTAAGCATAGAATCAAACAGAGTAATCCGCTTTTGTTAAAACTGATACATAATTTGCTCTTATTTTCGAGAATAAGACATTTTCAATATGTTTGATAAAATTTTTCTTGTTTATAGCAAGGAATCGTTTAAAATAAGCTGTATTTGCCTAAACTGATACGTAATTCGATATTTGTGCATGGATACGATGTTTTCAGTTTCTTTGACGTGAAATTTCTTGTTGCAAAAGGTAATAATTTGCTTTAAAACAACGCTTTATATTGTAATATGTGGTTTTGCATCTGCCCCATAAAAGTTCATTAGTTTCGAATCATAAAATCGTTTGAAATAAACAGTGCTGGTCAAAACTATAACGTAAATTATTTCTTTGAGACGAAATTTAAAGTTTTTATTAAGTTTTATACAAGTTTACTCTATTCTAAGTAAAGGAGTAATCAGGATAAATTGCTTTTATCTAGAGTAATATATAATTTGCAGTTTTCAGCCAGAATAAGACGTTTTTAATCTTTTTAATGTAAGTTTTTGTATTCAAAACAAAGGATCGTCTAAAGTAAGCAGTTTTTGTTCAGACTGAAACGTAATTCGAATTTCTGTGCCTGAATAAGGGGTTTTCAGTTACTTTGATGTAAGGTTTCATGTTTGTAACAATGAATTAACGAAAATAATTGGTTTTTATCCAAACTGTGGCATGAATCGTTTTTAAAAGGCGAAATAAGATGTTTTTCCGCTGTACAGTGAATGTTTACTCGTTTCAAAGCATAGAACCGTTTGAAATTAACAGCTCTCGTTAAGACTATAACGCAAATCTTTTGTTTTGTGCTAAAATAAGACGTTTTTAGTCAGTTTGATATAAGTTTTCTTGTTCAAAGCAAAATATTGTCGAAAATCAACCGTTTTTGTCTAAACTGATACAAAATTCGGTGGTTTGTGTCCGAATACAAAGTTTTCAGATTCTTTAATGTTAGGTTTGCTGCTTCTAACAAAGAATCAACGAAAATATTTTGTTTTAATACAAACTGCAATATAAAATGTCTTTATAGGACAAAACATGATGTTTGGCATCTGTTTAATAAAAATTTACTCGTTTGGAAGCATAGAATCATTCCAAATAAGCTATTCTCGTCGATACTATAATGTAATTAGTATTTTGTGCTAGAATACAGCGTTTTTGTTAGATTTATTAACAATTTTGTCTATTTTAAGCAATAAAACGAATAGGATTAGCTGCCTTTATCCGAAGTGATACATAAATTGCT
Source organism: Tribolium castaneum (assembly GCF_031307605.1). Taxonomy (NCBI): domain Eukaryota; kingdom Metazoa; phylum Arthropoda; class Insecta; order Coleoptera; family Tenebrionidae; genus Tribolium; species Tribolium castaneum. The sequence continues at coordinate 17,076,404 of NC_087398.1, forward strand.
CTTTTATGCCAGATTAATACGTTTTTAATCTGTTCTATGTAAGTTTTCTTGTTCAAAGCAAAAGATCGTCTAAAATAAGCCGTTTTTGTTTGAACTGATAAACAATTCAGACTGAGACTCAACAAAAATAATTTGTTTTAATCCAAACTGATACTTTTTGACCCTATAAGAGTCCTATAAGAGTCCGAGATACGCCGATCTCGTCAAGTCTATAACGTAATTCGTTTTTTTGTGTCAGAATACGACGTTTTCTGTCTGTTTAATATAAGTTTTTAATGATAATAATAATAACAATAATAATAATAATAATAATAATAATAATAATAATAGTAATAATAATAATAATATTAATAATAATAATAATAAAAATAATAATAGTAATAAAAGTAAGCTTAGTTTTCTAAGCAAAAATGAAGCTTATTTTGTGTGTTATATGAGCGTTTTCTCATTTCTATGCAAGAAATCATCTGTGATCTGTGTTTTTAGGCAAGAAATTGAATAAAATTAATAACTCATTTTAAAACTGGTATAAAAACATTTACTATACAAAAGTTAATAATAATAATAATAATAATAATAATAATAATAATAATAATAATAATAATAATAATAATGATAATAATACTTATAATAATGAATTTCTTTCTAAATTAAAGCTTAGTTTTTCTAAGCAAAAATGATGCTTATTTTGTGTGTTATATGAGCGTTTTCTCATTTCTATGCAAGAGATCATCTGTGATCTGTGTTTTTAGGCAAGAAATTGAATAAAATTAATAACTCATTTTAAAACTGGTATAAAAACATTTACTATACAAAAGTTAATAATAATAATAATAATAATAATAATAATAATAATAGTAATAAAAGAAACAATAATAATAATAATAATAATAATAATAATAATAATGATAATAATACTTATAATAATAAATTTCTTTCTAAATTAAAGCTTAGTTTTTCTAAGCAAAAATGATGCTTATTTTGTGTTATCTGAGCGTTTTCTCATTTCTATGCAAGAGATCATCTGTGATCTGTGTTTTTAGGCAAGAAATTGTCTAAAATTAATAACTCATTTTAAAACTGTTATAAAAACATTTACTATACAAAAGTTATAATCGGTCTTTAATAATAATAATAATAATAATAATAATAATAATAGTAATAATAATAATAAAAATAATAGTAATAATAATAATAATAATAATAAAAATAAAAATAATAATGGTAGTAAAAGTAAGCTTAGTTTTCTAAGCCAAAATGAAGCTTATTTTGTGTTATATGAGCGTTTTCTCATTTCTATGCAAAAGATCATGTGTGATCTGTGTTTTAAGTTGTGTCAGAATACGACGTTTTCTGTCTGTTTAATATAAGTTTTTAATAATAATAATAATAATAATAATAATAATAATAATAATAATAATAATAATAATAATAATAATAATAATAATAATAATAGTAATAGTAACAAAAGTAATAATAATAATAATACTTTTAAAAAGGAAAAATGGAGCTTATTTTGTGTGTTACATGAGCGTTTTCTCATTTTTATGCAAAAGATCATGTGTGATCTGTGTTTTTAGGCAATCTAAGCCATTTTATAGTTTTTAATATTTAACAAAAATTTGCTTTAAAATAAAATGTTTAAAAAACCGAAATTAAACTAAATTAATTGTGTCTAACACTTTAGTAGAGGAAAAAGGAGGAGACATAAAAGTCACTAAAGTCTTAAAGTTGTCTTTAGTCGTCATATTAATAACAATAACATTTATAATAACAATACTAGTAGTACTAAATTTGCTTATATGCAAGCGCTTAATTAAGGTAACAGTTTTTTTGTTTTTTGCCTATATCTCGAAAACAGTTACTCCTATCAATTTTTACTTTTTTACCAAAATTAAAGGTGATAAAATTTCCTACAAAATAGTTATTTGCATTTTTCATGTAGAACTAACCATAAGCGAGATATAAGTTTGAAAATAATTATTAATTAAAAAAAGTGTTTTAACAGAAAATGTCTTGTGATTTAAAATACACTTAATTTGTTGGGTCCAATACTTTATTAGAAGAAAAAAGAGGTGACATAAAAGTCACTGAAGTCTTCAGAGTCGTTTTTAAATGCTGCATTTTTGACTTCGTCTCAAACATTGAAAACTGAATTACATTTTTGTTCAGTAACAGTTACAGTTTTCTTATTGGTTTTTTGCTTATATCTCGAAAACAGTTACTCCTATCAAATTTTATCTTTCTTTCAAAATTAAAGCTGATAAAATTTCCAACAAAATAGTTATTTACATTTTTCATGTAGGACCAAGCATAAACGAGTTATAGAGTTGGATATAAATAATATTTAACAAAAATTTGCTTTAAAATAAAATGCTCAAAAAACCGGAATTAAACTAAATTAATTGTGTCTAACACTTTAGTAGAGGAAAAAGGAGAAGACATAAAAGTCACTAAATGTTTCAGAGTCGTCTTTAGTCGTCATATTAATAACAATAACATTAATAATAATAATACTAATAGTACTAAATTTGCTTATATGCAAACGCTTAATTAACGTAACATTTTTTTGGTTTCTTGCTTATATCTCGAAAACAGTTACTCCTATCAATTTTTATCTTTTTTTCAAAATTAAAGCTAATAAAATTTCCTACAAAATAGTTATTTGCATTTTTTGTAGGACCAACCATAAGCGAGTTATAGAGTTGGATATAAATAATATTTAACAAAAATTTGCTTTAAAATAAAATGTTTGAAAAACCGAAATTAAACTAAATTAATTGAGTCTAACACTTTAGTAGAGGAAAAAGAAAAAGACATAAAAGTCACTAAAGGTTTCAGAGTTGTCTTTAGTTGTCATATTAATAACAATAACATTAATAATAATAATACTAATAGTACTAAATTTGCTTATATGCAAACGCTTAATTAAGGTAACAGTGTTTTGGTTTCTTGCTTATGTCTCGAAAACAGTTACTCCTATCAATTTTTATCCTTTTACTAAAATTCAAGCTGATAAAATTTCCTACAAAATAGTTATTTGCATTTCTCATGTAGGACTAACCATAAGCGAGATATATGATTGAAAATAATTAATATTTAAAAAAAAAGTGCTTTAACAGAAAATGTCTTGTGATTTAAAATACACTTAATTTATTGGGTCCAATACTTTATTAGAAGAAAAAGGAAGTGACATAAAAGTCACTGAAGTCTTCAGAGTCGTTTTTAAATGCTGCAGTTTCGTCTTCGTCTCAAACATTGAAAACTGAATTACATTTTTGTTCAGTAACAGTCACAGTTTTCTTATTGGTTTTTTGCTTATATCTCGAAAACAGTTACTCCTATCAATTTTTATCTTTCTGTCAAAATTAAAGCTGATAAAATTTCCTACAAAATAGTTATTTGCATTTTTCTTGTAGGACCAACCATAAGCGAGTTATAGAGTTGGATATAAATAATATTTAACAAAAATTTGCTTTAAAATAAAATGTTTGAAAAACTGAAATTAAACTAATTTAATTGTGTCTAACACTTTAGTAGAGAAAAAAGAAAAAGACATAAAAGTCACCAAAGTCTTCAGAATCGTTTTTAGTCGTCATATTAATAACAATAACATTAATAATAATAATACTAATAGTACTAAATCTGCTTATATGCAAGCGCTTTATTAAGGTAACAGTTTTTTGGTTTCTTGCTTATATCTCGAAAACAGTTACTCCTATGAATTTTTGTCTTTCTTTCAAAATTAAAGCTGATAAAATATTCTACAAAATAGTTATTTGCATTTTTCTTGTAGGACCAACCATAAGCGAGTTATAGAGTTGGATATAAATAATATTTAACAAAAATTTGCTTTAAAATAAAATGTTTGAAAAACTGAAATTAAACTAATTTAACTGTGTCTAACACTTTAGTAGAGAAAAAAGGAAAAAACATAAAAGTCACTAAAGGTTTCAGAGTTGTCTTTAGTTGTCATATTAATAACAATAACATTAATAATAATAATACTAATAGTACTAAATTTGCTTATATGCAAACGCTTAATTAAGGTAACAGTGTTTTGGTTTCTTGCTTATATCTCGAAAACAGTTACTCCTATCAATTTTTATCTTTTTACTAAAATTCAAGCTGATAAAATTTCCTACAAAATAGTTATTTGCATTTTTCATGTAGGACTAACCATAAGCGAGATATATGATTAAAAATAATTAATATTTAAAAAAAAAGTGCTTTAACAGAAAATGTCTTGTGATTTGCATTAATTAATTAATTTATTGGGTCCAATACTTTATTAGAAGAAAAAGGAAGTGACATAAAAGTCACTGAAGTCTTCAGAGTCGTTTTTAAATGCTGCAGTTTCGTCTTCGTCTCAAACATTGAAAACCGAATTACATTTTTGTTCAGTAAAAGTCACACTTTTCTTATTGGTTTTTTGCTTATATCTCGAAAACAGTTACTCCAATAAATTTTTATCTTTCTTTCAAAATTAAAGCTGATAAAATTTCCTACAAAATAATTATTTGCATTTTTCTTGTAGGACCAACCATAAGCGAGTTATAGAGTTGGATATAAATAATATTTAACAAAAATTTGCTTTAAAATAAAATGTCTGAAAAACTGAAATTAAACTAATTTAATTGTGTCTAACACTTTAGTAGAGGAAAAAGAAGAAGACATAAAAGTCACTAAAAGTTTCAAAGTTGTCTTTAATCGTCATATTAATAACAATAACATTAATAATAATAATACTAATAGTACTAAATTTGCTTATATGCAAACGCTTAATTAAGGTAACAGTGTTTTGGTTTCTTGCTCATATCTCGAAAACAGTTACTCCTATCAATTTTTATCTTTTTACTAAAATTCAAGCTGATAAAATTTCCTACAAAATAGTTATTTGCATTTTTTGTGTAGGACTAACCATAAGCGAGATATAAGATTGAAAATAATTAATATTTAAAAAAGAAGTGCTTTAACAGAAAATGTCTTGTGATTTAAAATACACTTAATTTATTAGGTCCAATACTTTATTAAAAAAAAAGGGGGTGACATATAAGTCACTGAAGTCTTCAGAGTCGATTTTAAATGCTGCATTTTCGTCTTCGTCTCAAACATTGAAAACTGAATTACATTTTTGTTCTGAAACGGTAACAGTTTTTACTTTGGTTTTTTGCTTATATCTCGAAAACAGTTACTCCTATCAATTTTTATCTTTCTTTCAAAATTAAAGCTGATTACATTTCCTACAAAATAGTTATTTGCATTTTTCTTGTAGGACCAACCAAAAGCGAGTTATAAAGTTGGATATAAATAATATTTAACAAAAACTTGCTTAAAAATAAAATGTTTGAAATACTGAAATTAAACTAAATTAATTGTGTCTAACACTTTAGTAGAGAAAAAAGAAAAAGACATAAAAGTCACCAAAGTCTTCAGAATCGTTTTTAGTCGTCATATTAATAACAATAACATTAATAATAATAATACTAATAGTACTAAATCTGCTTATATGCAAGTGCTTTATTAAGGTAACAGTTTTTTGGTTTCTTGCTTATATCTCGAAAACAGTTACTCCTATGAATTTTTGTCTTTCTTTCAAAATTAAAGCTGATAAAATATTCTACAAAATAGTTATTTGCATTTTTCTTGTAGGACCAACCATAAGCGAGTTATAGAGTTGGATATAAATAATATTTAACAAAAATCTGCTTTAAAATAAAATGTTTGAAAAACTGAAATTAAACTAATTTAACTGTGTCTAACACTTTAGTAGAGAAAAAAGGAAAAGACATAAAAGTCACTAAAGGTTTCAGAGTTGTCTTTAGTTGTCATATTAATAACAATAACATTAATAATAATAATACTAATAGTACTAAATTTGCTTATATGCAAACGCTTAATTAAGGTAACAGTGTTTTGGTTTCTTGCTTATATCTCGAAAACAGTTACTCCTATCAATTTTTATCTTTTTACTAAAATTCAAGTTGATAAAATTTCCTACAAAATAGTTATTTGCATTTTTCATGTAGGACTAACCATAAGCGAGATATATGATTGAAAATAATTAATATTTAAAAAAAAAGTGCTTTAACAGAAAATGTCTTGTGATTTAAAATACACTTAATTTATTGGGTCCAATACTTTATTAGAAGAAAAAGGAAGTGACATAAAAGTCACTGAAGTCTTCAGAGTCGTTTTTAAATGCTGCAGTTTCGTCTTCGTCTCAAACATTGAAAACCGAATTACATTTTTGTTCAGTAACAGTCACAGTTTTCTTATTGGTTTTTTGCTTATATCTCGAAAACAGTTACTCCTATCAATTTTTATCTTTTTTTCAAAATTAAAGCTGATAAAATTTCCTACAAAATAGTGGTTTGCATTTTTCTTGTAGGACCAACCATAAGCGAGTTATAGAGTTGGATATAAATAATATTTAACAAAAATTTGCTTTAAAATAAAATGTTTGAAAAACTGAAATTAAACTAATTTAATTGTGTCTAACACTTTAGTAGAGGAAAAAGAAGAAGACATAAAAGTCACTAAAGGTTTCAAAGTTGTCTTTAATCGTAATATTAATAACAATAACATTAATAATAATAATACTAATAGTACTAAATTTGCTTATATGCAAACGCTTAATTAAGGTAACAGTGTTTTGGTTTCTTGCTTATATCTCGAAAACAGTTACTCCTATCAATTTTTATCTTTTTACTAAAATTAAAGCTGATAAAATTTCCAACAAAATAGTTAATTGCATTTTTAATGTAGGACTAACCATAAGCGAGATATAAGTTTGAAAATAATTAAAATTTAAAAAAAAGTGCTTCAACAGAAAATGTCTTGTGATTTAAAATACACTTAATTTATTGGGTCCAATACTTTATTAGAAGAAAAAAGAGGTGACAGAAAGGTCACTGAAGTCTTTAGAGTCGTTTGTAAATGCTGCATTTTCGTCTTCGTCTCAAACATTGAAAACTGAATTACATTTTTGTTCAGTAACTGTTACAGTTTTCTTATTGGTTTTTTGCTTATATCTCGAAAACAGTTACTCCTATCAATTTTTATCTTTCTTTTAAAATTAAAGCTGATAAAGCTTCCTACAAAATAGTTGTTTGCATTTTTCTTGTAGGACCAACCATAAGCGAGTTATAGAGTTGGATATAAATAACATTTAACAAAAATTTGCTTCAAATAAAATGTTTGAAAAACCGAAATTAAACTAAATTAATTGAGTCTAACACTTTAGTAGAGAAAAAAGAAAAAGACATAAAAGTCACCAAAGTCTTCAGAATCGTTTTTAGTCGTCATATTAATAACAATAACATTAATAATAATAATACTAATAGTACTAAATCTGCTTATATGCAAGCGCTTTATTAAGGTAACAGTTTTTTGGTTTCTTGCTTATATCTCGAAAACAGTTACTCCTATCAATTTTTATCTTTTTTTCAAAATTAAAGCTGATAAAATTTCCTACAAAATAGTTATTTGCATTTTTCTTGTAGGACCAACCATAAGCGAGTTATAGAGTTGGATATAAATAATATTTAACAAAAATTTGCTTTAAAATAAAATGTTTGAAAAACTGAAATTAAACTAATTTAATTGTGTCTAACACTTTAGTAGAGGAAAAAGAAGAAGACATAAAAGTCACTAAAGGTTTCAAAGTTGTCTTTAATCGTCATATTAATAACAATAACATTAATAATAATAATACTAATAGTACTAAATTTGCTTATATGCAAACGCTTAATTAAGGTAACAGTGTTTTGGTTTCTTGCTCATATCTCGAAAACAGTTACTCCTATCAATTTTTATCTTTTTACTAAAATTCAAGCTGATAAAATTTCCTACAAAATAATTAAGCAAGAAACCAAAAAACTGTTACCTTAATAAAGCGCTTGCATATAAGCAGATTTAGTACTATTAGTATTATTATTATTAATGTTATTGTTATTAATATGACGACTAAAAACGATTCTGAAGACTTTGGTGACTTTTATGTCTTTTTCTTTTTTCTCTACTAAAATGTTAGACACAATTAATTTAGTTTAATTTCAGTATTTCAAACATTTTATTTTTAAGCAAGTTTTTGTTAAATATTATTTATATCCAACTTTATAACTCGCTTATGGTTGGTCCCACAAGAAAAATGTAAATAACTATTTTGTAGGAAATGTTATCAGCTTTAATTTTGAAAGAAAGATAAAAATTGATAGGAGTAACTGTTTTCGAGATATGAGCAAGAAACCAAAACACTGTTTCCTTAATTAAGCGTTTGCAATAAGCAAATTTAGTACTATTAGTATTATTATTATTAATGTTATTGTTATTAATATGACGATTAAAGACATCTTTGAAACCTTTAGTGACTTTTATGTCTTCTTCATTTTCCTCTACTAAAGTGTTAGACACAATTAAATTAGTTTAATTTCAGTTTTTCAAACATTTTATTTTAAAGCAAATTTTTGTTAAATATTATTTATATCCAACTCTATAACTCGCTTATGGTTGGTCCTACAAGAAAAATGCAAATAACTATTTTGTAGGAAATTTTATCAGCTTTAATTTTGACAGAAAGATAAAAATTGATAGGAGTAACTGTTTTCGAGATATAAGCAAAAAACCAATAAGAAAACTGTGACTGTTACTGAACAAAAATGTAATTCAGTTTTCAATGTTTGAGACGAAGACGAAACTGCAGCATTTAAAAACGACTCTGAAGACTTCAGTGACTTTTATGTCACTTCCTTTTTCTTCTAATAAAGTATTGGACCCAATAAATTAAGTGTATTTTAAATCACAAGACATTTTCTGTTAAAGCACTTTTTTTTTAAATATTAATTACTTTCAATCATATATCTCGCTTATGGTTAGTCCTACATGAAAAATGCAAATAACTATTTTATAGGAAATTTTATATCTTTCTTTTAAAATTAAAGCTGATAAAGCTTCCTACAAAATAGTTGTTTGCATTTTTCTTGTAGGACCAACCATAAGCGAGTTATAGAGTTGGATATAAATAATATTTAACAAAAATTTGCTTTAAATAAAATGTTTGAAAAACCGAAATTAAACTAAATTAATTGAGTCTAACACTTTAGTAGAGAAAAAAGAAAAAGACATAAAAGTCACCAAAGTCTTCAGAATCGTTTTTAGTCGTCATATTAATAACAATAACATTAATAATAATAATACTAATAGTACTAAATTTGCTTATATGCAAACGCTTAATTAAGGTAACAGTGTTTTGGTTTCTTGCTTATATCTCGAAAACAGTTACTCCTATCAATTTTTATCTTTTTACTAAAATTCAAGTTGATAAAATTTCCTACAAAATAGTTATTTGCATTTTTCATGTAGGACTAACCATAAGCGAGATATATGATTGAAAATAATTAATATTTAAAAAAAAAGTGCTTTAACAGAAAATGTCTTGTGATTTAAAATACACTTAATTTATTGGGTCCAATACTTTATTAGAAGAAAAAGGAAGTGACATAAAAGTCACTGAAGTCTTCAGAGTCGTTTTTAAATGCTGCAGTTTCGTCTTCGTCTCAAACATTGAAAACCGAATTACATTTTTGTTCAGTAACAGTCACAGTTTTCTTATTGGTTTTTTGCTTATATCTCGAAAACAATTACTCCTATCAATTTTTATCTTTTTTTCAAAATTAAAGCTGATAAAATTTCCTACAAAATAGTGGTTTGCATTTTTCTTGTAGGACCAACCATAAGCGAGTTATAGAGTTGGATATAAATAATATTTAACAAAAATTTGCTTTAAAATAAAATGTTTGAAAAACTGAAATTAAACTAATTTAATTGTGTCTAACACTTTAGTAGAGGAAAAAGAAGAAGACATAAAAGTCACTAAAGGTTTCAAAGTTGTCTTTAATCGTAATATTAATAACAATAACATTAATAATAATAATACTAATAGTACTAAATTTGCTTATATGCAAACGCTTAATTAAGGTAACAGTGTTTTGGTTTCTTGCTTATATCTCGAAAACAGTTACTCCTATCAATTTTTATCTTTTTACTAAAATTAAAGCTGATAAAATTTCCAACAAAATAGTTAATTGCATTTTTAATGTAGGACTAACCATAAGCGAGATATAAGTTTGAAAATAATTAAAATTTAAAAAAAAGTGCTTCAACAGAAAATGTCTTGTGATTTAAAATACACTTAATTTATTGGGTCCAATACTTTATTAGAAGAAAAAAGAGGTGAGAGAAAGGTCACTGAAGTCTTTAGAGTCGTTTGTAAATGCTGCATTTTCGTCTTCGTCTCAAACATTGAAAACTGAATTACATTTTTGTTCAGTAACTGTTACAGTTTTCTTATTGGTTTTTTGCTTATATCTCGAAAACAGTTACTCCTATCAATTTTTATCTTTCTTTTAAAATTAAAGCTGATAAAGCTTCCTACAAAATAGTTGTTTGCATTTTTCTTGTAGGACCAACCATAAGCGAGTTATAGAGTTGGATATAAATAATATTTAACAAAAATTTGCTTCAAATAAAATGTTTGAAAAACCGAAATTAAACTAAATTAATTGAGTCTAACACTTTAGTAGAGAAAAAAGAAAAAGACATAAAAGTCACCAAAGTCTTCAGAATCGTTTTTAGTCGTCATATTAATAACAATAACATTAATAATAATAATACTAATAGTACTAAATCTGCTTATATGCAAGCGCTTTATTAAGGTAACAGTTTTTTGGTTTCTTGCTTATATCTCGAAAACAGTTACTCCTATCAATTTTTATCTTTTTTTCAAAATTAAAGCTGATAAAATTTCCTACAAAATAGTTATTTGCATTTTTCTTGTAGAACCAACCATAAGCGAGTTATAGAGTTGGATATAAATAATATTTAACAAAAATTTGCTTTAAAATAAAATGTTTGAAAAACTGAAATTAAACTAATTTAATTGTGTCTAACACTTTAGTAGAGGATAAAGAAGAAGACATAAAAGTCACTAAAGGTTTCAAAGTTGTCTTTAATCGTCATATTAATAACAATAACATTAATAATAATAATACTAATAGTACTAAATTTGCTTATATGCAAACGCTTAATTAAGGTAACAGTGTTTTGGTTTCTTGCTCATATCTCGAAAACAGTTACTCCTATCAATTTTTATCTTTTTACTAAAATTCAAGCTGATAAAATTTCCTACAAAATAATTAAGCAAGAAACCAAAAAACTGTTACCTTAATAAAGCGCTTGCATATAAGCAGATTTAGTACTATTAGTATTATTATTATTAATGTTATTGTTATTAATATGACGACTAAAAACGATTCTGAAGACTTTGGTGACTTTTATGTCTTTTTCTTTTTTCTCTACTAAAATGTTAGACACAATTAATTTAGGTTAATTTCAGTATTTCAAACATTTTATTTTTAAGCAAGTTTTTGTTAAATATTATTTATATCCAACTTTATAACTCGCTTATGGTTGGTCCCACAAGAAAAATGTAAATAACTATTTTGTAGGAAATGTTATCAGCTTTAATTTTGAAAGAAAGATAAAAATTGATAGGAGTAACTGTTTTCGAGATATGAGCAAGAAACCAAAACACTGTTTCCTTAATTAAGCGTTTGCATATAAGCAAATTTAGTACTATTAGTATTATTATTATTAATGTTATTGTTATTAATATGACGATTAAAGACATCTTTGAAACCTTTAGTGACTTTTATGTCTTCTTCATTTTCCTCTACTAAAGTGTTAGACACAATTAAATTAGTTTAATTTCAGTTTTTCAAACATTTTATTTTAAAGCAAATTTTTGTTAAATATTATTTATATCCAACTCTATAACTCGCTTATGGTTGGTCCTACAAGAAAAATGCAAATAACTATTTTGTAGGAAATTTTATCAGCTTTAATTTTGACAGAAAGATAAAAATTGATAGGAGTAACTGTTTTCGAGATATAAGCAAAAAACCAATAAGAAAACTGTGACTGTTACTGAACAAAAATGTAATTCAGTTTTCAATGTTTGAGACGAAGACGAAACTGCAGCATTTAAAAACGACTCTGAAGACTTCAGTGACTTTTATGTCACTTCCTTTTTCTTCTAATAAAGTATTGGACCCAATAAATTAAGTGTATTTTAAATCACAAGACATTTTCTGTTAAAGCACTTTTTTTTTAAATATTAATTACTTTCAATCATATATCTCGCTTATGGTTAGTCCTACATGAAAAATGCAAATAACTATTTTATAGGAAATTTTATATCTTTCTTTTAAAATTAAAGCTGATAAAGCTTCCTACAAAATAGTTGTTTGCATTTTTCTTGTAGGACCAACCATAAGCGAGTTATAGAGTTGGATATAAATAATATTTAACAAAAATTTGCTTTAAATAAAATGTTTGAAAAACCGAAATTAAACTAAATTAATTGAGTCTAACACTTTAGTAGAGAAAAAAGAAAAAGACATAAAAGTCACCAAAGTCTTCAGAATCGTTTTTAGTCGTCATATTAATAACAATAACATTAATAATAATAATACTAATAGTACTAAATCTGCTTATATGCAAGCGCTTTATTAAGGTAACAGTTTTTTGGTTTCTTGCTTATATCTCGAAAACAGTTACTCCTATCAATTTTTATCTTTTTTTCAAAATTAAAGCTGATAAAATTTCCTACAAAATAGTTATTTGCATTTTTCTTGTAGGACCAACCATAAGCGAGTTATAGAGTTGGATATAAATAATATTTAACAAAAATTTGCTTTAAAATAAAATGTTTGAAAAACTGAAATTAAACTAATTTAATTGTGTCTAACACTTTAGTTGAGGAAAAAGAAGAAGACATAAAAGTCACTAAAGGTTTTAAAGTTGTCTTTAATCGTCATATTAATAACAATAACATTAATAATAATAATACTAATAGTACTAAATTTGCTTATATGCAAACGCTTAATTAAGGTAACAGTGTTTTGGTTTCTTGCTCATATCTCGAAAACAGTTACTCCTATCAATTTTTATCTTTTTACTAAAATTCAAGCTGATAAAATTTCCTACAAAATAATTAAGCAAGAAACCAAAAAACTGTTACCTTAATAAAACGCTTGCATATAAGCAGATTTAGTACTATTAGTATTATTATTATTAATGTTATTGTTATTAATATGACGACTAAAAACGATTCTAAAGACTTTGGTGACTTTTATGTCTTTTTCTTTTTTCTCTACTAAAATGTTAGACACAATTAATTTAGTTTAATTTCAGTATTTCAAACATTTTATTTTTAAGCAAGTTTTTGTTAATTATTATTTATATCCAACTTTATAACTCGCTTATGGTTGGTCCCACAAGAAAAATGTAAATAACTATTTTGTAGGAAATGTTATCAGCTTTAATTTTGAAAGAAAGATAAAAATTGATAGGAGTAACTGTTTTCGAGATATGAGCAAGAAACCAAAACACTGTTTCCTTAATTAAGCGTTTGCATATAAGCAAATTTAGTACTATTAGTATTATTATTATTAATGTTATTGTTATTAATATGACGATTAAAGACAACTTTGAAACCTTTAGTGACTTTTATGTCTTCTTCTTTTTCCTCTACTAAAGTGTTAGACACAATTAAATTAGTTTAATTTCAGTTTTTCAAACATTTTATTTTAAAGCAAATTTTTGTTAAATATTATTTATATCCAACTCTATAACTCGCTTATGGTTGGTCCTACAAGAAAAATGCAAATAACTATTTTGTAGGAAATTTTATCAGCTTTAATTTTGACAGAAAGATAAAAATTGATAGGAGTAACTGTTTTCGAGATATAAGCAAAAAACCAATAAGAAAACTGTGACTGTTACTGAACAAAAATGTAATTCAGTTTTCAATGTTTGAGACGAAGACGAAACTGCAGCATTTAAAAACGACTCTGAAGACTTCAGTGACTTTTATGTCACTTCCTTTTTCTTCTAATAAAGTATTGGACCCAATAAATTAAGTGTATTTTAAATCACAAGACATTTTCTGTTAAAGCACTTTTTTTTTAAATATTAATTACTTTCAATCATATATCTCGCTTATGGTTAGTCCTACATGAAAAATGCAAATAACTATTTTATAGGAAATTTTATATCTTTCTTTTAAAATTAAAGCTGATAAAGCTTCCTACAAAATAGTTGTTTGCATTTTTCTTGTAGGACCAACCATAAGCGAGTTATAGAGTTGGATATAAATAATATTTAACAAAAATTTGCTTTAAATAAAATGTTTGAAAAACCGAAATTAAACTAAATTAATTGAGTCTAACACTTTAGTAGAGAAAAAAGAAAAAGACATAAAAGTCACCAAAGTCTTCAGAATCGTTTTTAGTCGTCATATTAATAACAATAACATTAATAATAATAATACTAATAGTACTAAATCTGCTTATATGCAAGCGCTTTATTAAGGTAACAGTTTTTTGGTTTCTTGCTTATATCTCGAAAACAGTTACTCCTATCAATTTTTATCTTTTTTTCAAAATTAAAGCTGATAAAATTTCCTACAAAATAGTTATTTGCATTTTTCTTGTAGGACCAACCATAAGCGAGTTATAGAGTTGGATATAAATAATATTTAACAAAAATTTGCTTTAAAATAAAATGTTTGAAAAACTGAAATTAAACTAATTTAATTGTGTCTAACACTTTAGTTGAGGAAAAAGAAGAAGACATAAAAGTCACTAAAGGTTTTAAAGTTGTCTTTAATCGTCATATTAATAACAATAACATTAATAATAATAATACTAATAGTACTAAATTTGCTTATATGCAAACGCTTAATTAAGGTAACAGTGTTTTGGTTTCTTGCTCATATCTCGAAAACAGTTACTCCTATCAATTTTTATCTTTTTACTAAAATTCAAGCTGATAAAATTTCCTACAAAATAATTAAGCAAGAAACCAAAAAACTGTTACCTTAATAAAACGCTTGCATATAAGCAGATTTAGTACTATTAGTATTATTATTATTAATGTTATTGTTATTAATATGACGACTAAAAACGATTCTAAAGACTTTGGTGACTTTTATGTCTTTTTCTTTTTTCTCTACTAAAATGTTAGACACAATTAATTTAGTTTAATTTCAGTATTTCAAACATTTTATTTTTAAGCAAGTTTTTGTTAATTATTATTTATATCCAACTTTATAACTCGCTTATGGTTGGTCCCACAAGAAAAATGTAAATAACTATTTTGTAGGAAATGTTATCAGCTTTAATTTTGAAAGAAAGATAAAAATTGATAGGAGTAACTGTTTTCGAGATATGAGCAAGAAACCAAAACACTGTTTCCTTAATTAAGCGTTTGCATATAAGCAAATTTAGTACTATTAGTATTATTATTATTAATGTTATTGTTATTAATATGACGATTAAAGACAACTTTGAAACCTTTAGTGACTTTTATGTCTTCTTCTTTTTCCTCTACTAAAGTGTTAGACACAATTAAATTAGTTTAATTTCAGTTTTTCAAACATTTTATTTTAAAGCAAATTTTTGTTAAATATTATTTATATCCAACTCTATAACTCGCTTATGGTTGGTCCTACAAGAAAAATGCAAATAACTATTTTGTAGGAAATTTTATCAGCTTTAATTTTGACAGAAAGATAAAAATTGATAGGAGTAACTGTTTTCGAGATATAAGCAAAAAACCAATAAGAAAACTGTGACTGTTACTGAACAAAAATGTAATTCAGTTTTCAATGTTTGAGACGAAGACGAAACTGCAGCATTTAAAAACGACTCTGAAGACTTCAGTGACTTTTATGTCACTTCCTTTTTCTTCTAATAAAGTATTGGACCCAATAAATTAAGTGTATTTTAAATCACAAGACATTTTCTGTTAAAGCACTTTTTTTTTAAATATTAATTACTTTCAATCATATATCTCGCTTATGGTTAGTCCTACATGAAAAATGCAAATAACTATTTTATAGGAAATTTTATCAGCTTGAATTTTAGTAAAAAGATAAAAATTGATAGGAGTAACTGTTTTCGAGATATAAGCAAGAAACCAAAACACTGTTACCTTAATTAAGCGTTTGCATATAAGCAAATTTAGTACTATTAGTATTATTATTATTAATGTTATTGTTATTAATATGACAACTAAAGACAACTCTGAAACTTTTAGTGACTTTTATGTCTTTTCCTTTTTCCTCTACTAAAGTGTTAGACACAATTAAATTAGTTTAATTTCAGTTTTTCAAACATTTTATTTTAAAGCAAATTTTTGTTAAAAATTATTTATATCCAACTCTATAACTCGCTTATGGTTGGTCCTACAAGAAAAATGCAAATAACTATTTTGTAGGAAATTTTATCAGCTTTAATTTTGAAAAAAAGACAAAAATTCATAGGAGTAACTGTTTTCGAGATATAAGCAAGAAACCAAAAAACTGTTACCTTAATAAAGCGCTTGCATATAAGCAGATTTAGTACTATTAGTATTATTATTATTAATGTTATTGTTATTAATATGAC
Source organism: Tribolium castaneum (assembly GCF_031307605.1). Taxonomy (NCBI): domain Eukaryota; kingdom Metazoa; phylum Arthropoda; class Insecta; order Coleoptera; family Tenebrionidae; genus Tribolium; species Tribolium castaneum. Next base: position 17,092,915 of record NC_087398.1, read on the forward strand.
GACTAAAAACGATTCTGAAGACTTTGGTGACTTTTATGTCTTTTTCTTTTTTCTCTACTAAAGTGTTAGACACAATTAATTTAGTTTAATTTCAGTATTTCAAACATTTTATTTTTAAGCAAGTTTTTGTTAAATATTATTTATATCCAACTTTATAACTCGCTTATGGTTGGTTCTACAAGAAAAATGCAAATAACTATTTTGTAGGAAATGTTATCAGCTTTAATTTTGAAAGAAAGATAAAAATTGATAGGAGTAACTGTTTTCGAGATATAAGCAAAAAACCAATGTAAAAACTGTTACCGTTTCAGAACAAAAATGTAATTCAGTTTTCAATGTTTGAGACGAAGACGAAAATGCAGCATTTAAAATCGATTCTGAAGACTTCAGTGATTTATATGTCACCCCCTTTTTTTCTAATAAAGTATTGGACCTAATAAATTAAGTGTATTTTAAATCACAAGACATTTTCTGTTAAAGCACTTCTTTTTTAAATATTAATTATTTTCAATCTTATATCTCGCTTATGGTTAGTCCTACATAAAAAATGCAAATAATTATTTTGTAGGAAATTTTATCAGCTTGAATTTTAGTAAAAAGATAAAAGTTGATAGGAGTAACTGTTTTCGAGATATGAGCAAGAAACCAAAACACTGTTACCTTAATTAAGCGTTTGCATATTAGCAAATTTAGTACTATTAGTATTATTATTATTAATGTTATTGTTATTAATATGACTATTAAAGACAACTTTGAAATCTTTAGTGACTTTTATGTCTTCTTCTTTTTCCTCTACTAAAGTGTTAGACACAATTAAATTAGTTTAATTTCAGTTTTTCAAACATTTTATTTTAAAGCAAATTTTTGTTAAATATTATTTATATCCAACTCTATAACTCGCTTATGGTTGGTCCTACAAGAAAAATGCAAATAACTATTTTGTAGGAAATTTTATCAGCTTTAATTTTGACAGAAAGATAAAAATTGATAGGAGTAACTGTTTTCGAGATATAAGCAAAAAACCAATAAGAAAACTGTGACTGTTACTGAACAAAAATGTAATTCAGTTTTCAATGTTTGAGACGAAGACGAAACTGCAGCATTTAAAAACGACTCTGAAGACTTCAGTGACTTTTATGTCACTTCCTTTTTCTTCTAAAAAAGTATTGGACCCAATAAATTAAGTGTAGTTTAAATCACAAGACATATTCTGTTAAAGCACTTTTTTTTTAAATATTAATTATTTTCAATCATATATCTCGCTTATGGTTAGTCCTACATGAAAAATGCAAATAACTATTTTGTAGGAAATTTTATCAGCTTTAATTTTAGTAAAAAGATAAAAATTGATAGGAGTAACTGTTTTCGAGATATAAGCAAGAAACCAAAACACTGTTACCTTAATTAAGCGTTTGCATGTAAGCAAATTTAGTACTATTAGTATTATTATTATTAATGTTATTGTTATTAATATGACAACTAAAGACAACTCTGAAACCTTTAGTGACTTTTATGTCTTTTCCTTTTTCCTCTACTAAAGTGTTAGACACAATTAAATTAGTTTAATTTCAGTTTTTCAAACATTTTATTTTAAAGCAAATTTTTGTTAAATATTATTTATATCCAACTCTATAACTCGTTTATGGTTGGTCCTACAAGAAAAATGCAAATAACTATTTAATTTTGAAAAAAAGATAAAAATTGATAGGAGTAACTGTTTTCGAGATATAAGCAAAAAACCAATAAGAAAACTGTGACTGTTACTGAACAAAAATGTAATTCGGTTTTCAATGTTTGAGACGAAGACGAAACTGCAGCATTTAAAAACGACTCTGAAGACTTCAGTGACTTTTATGTCACTTCCTTTTTCTTCTAATAAAGTATTGGACCCAATAAATTAAGTGTATTTTAAATCACAAGACATTTTCTGTTAAAGCACTTTTTTTTTAAATATTAATTATTTTCAATCATATATCTCGCTTATGGTTAGTCCTACATGAAAAATGCAAATAACTATTTTGTAGGAAATTTTATCAGCTTGAATTTTAGTAAAAAGATAAAAATTGATAGGAGTAACTGTTTTCGAGATATAAGCAAAAAACCAAAGTAAAAACTGTTACCGTTTCAGAACAAAAATGTAAATCAGTTTTCAATGTTTGAGACGAAGACGAAAATGCAGCATTTAAAATCGACTCTGAAGACTTCAGTGACTTATATGTCACCCCCTTTTTTTTTAATAAAGAATTGGACCTAATAAATTAAGTGTATTTTAAATCACAAGACATTTTCTGTTAAAGCACTTCTTTTTTAAATATTAATTATTTTCAATCTTATATCTCGCTTATGGTTAGTCCTACATAAAAAATGCAAATAACTATTTTGTAGGAAATTTTATCAGCTTGAATTTTAGTAAAAAGATAAAAATTGATAGGAGTAACTGTTTTCGAGATATGAGCAAGAAACCAAAACACTGTTACCTTAATTAAGCGTTTGCATATAAGCAAATTTAGTACTATTAGTATTATTATTATTAATGTTATTGTTATTAATATGACGATTAAAGACAACTTTGAAACCTTTAGTGACTTTTATGTCTTCTTCTTTTTCCTCTACTAAAGTGTTAGACACAATTAAATTAGTTTAATTTCAGTTTTTCAAACATTTTATTTTAAAGCAAATTTTTGTTAAATATTATTTATATCCAACTCTATAACTCGCTTATGGTTGGTCCTACAAGAAAAATGCAAATAACTATTTTGTAGGAAATTTTATCAGCTTTAATTTTGACAGAAAGATAAAAATTGATAGGAGTAACTGTTTTCGAGATATAAGCAAAAAACCAATAAGAAAACTGTGACTGTTACTGAACAAAAATGTAATTCAGTTTTCAATGTTTGAGACGAAGACGAAACTGCAGCATTTAAAAACGATTCTGAAAACTTCAGTGACTTTTATGTCACTTTCTTTTTCTTCTAATAAAGTATTGGACCCAATAAATTAAGTGTATTTTAAATCACAAGACATTTTCTGTTAAAGCACTTTTTTTTTAAATATTAATTATTTTCAATCATATATCTCGCTTATGGTTAGTCCTACATGAAAAATGCAAATAACTATTTTGTAGGAAAGTTTATCAGCTTGAATTTTAGTAAAAAGATAAAAATTGATAGGAGTAACTGTTTTCGAGATATAAGCAAGAAACCAAAACACTGTTACCTTAATTAAGCGTTTGCATATAAGCAAATTTAGTACTATTAGTATTATTATTATTAATGTTATTGTTATTAATATGACGACTAAAAACGACTCTGAAACATTTAGTGACTATTATGTCTTCTCCTTTTTCCTCTACTAAAGTGTTAGACACAATTAATTTAGTTTAATTCCGGTTTTTCAAGCATTTTATTTTAAAGCAAATTTTTGTTAAATATTATTTATATCCAACTCTATAACTCGTTTATGCTTGGTTCTACAAGAAAAATGTAAATAACTATTTTGTTGGAAATTTTATCAGCTTTAATTTTGAAAGAAAGATAAAATTTGATAGGAGTAACTGTTTTCGAGATATAAGCAAAAAACCAATAAGAAAACTGTAACTGTTACTGAACAAAAATGTAATTCAGTTTTCAATGTTTGAGACGAAGTCAAAAATGCAGCATTTAAAAACGACTCTGAAGACTTCAGTGACTTTTATATCACCTCCTTTTTTTTCTAATAAAGTATTGGACCCAACAAATTAAGTGTATTTTAAATCACAAGACATTTCCTGTTAAAACACTTTTTTTTAATTAATAATTATTTTCAAACTTATATCTCGCTTATGGTTAGTTCTACATGAAAAATGCAAATAACTATTTTGTAGGAAATTTTATCATCTTTAATTTTGGTGGAAAAGTAAAAATTGATAGGAGTAACTGTTTTCGAGATATAGGCAAAAAACAAAAAAACTGTTACCTTAATTAAGCGCTTGCATATAAGCAAATTTAGTACTACTAGTATTGTTATTATAAATGTTATTGTTATTAATATGACGACTAAAGACAACTTTAAGACTTTAGTGACTTTTATGTCTCCTCCTTTTTCCTCTACTAAAGTGTTAGACACAATTAATTTAGTTTAATTTCGGTTTTTCAAACATTTTATTTAAAAGCAAATTTTTGTTAAATATTAAAAACTATAAAATGGCTTAGATTGCCTAAAAACACAGATCACACATGATCTTTTGCATAATGAGAACAATGAGAAAACGCTCATGTAACACACAAAATAAGCTCCATTTTTCCTTTTTAAAAGTATTATTATTATTATTACTTTTGTTACTATTACTATTATTATTATTATTATTATTATTATTATTATTATTGTTATTATTATTATTATTATTATTATTATTATTATTATTATTATTATTATTATTATTAAAAACTTATATTAAACAGACAGAGAACGTCGTATTCTGACACAACTTAAAACACAGATCACACATGATCTTTTGCATAGAAATGAGAAAACGCTCATATAACACAAAATAAGCTTCATTTTGGCTTAGAAAACTAAGCTTACTTTTACTACTACTATTATTTTTATTTTTATTATTATTATTATTATTACTATTATTTTTATTATTATTATTACTATTATTATTATTATTATTATTATTATTATTATTATTATTATTATTATTAATATTATTCTTATTAAAGACCGATTATAACTTTTGTATAGTAAATGTTTTTATACCAGTTTTAAAATGAGTTATTAATTTTAGACAATTTCTTGCCTAAAAACACAGATCACAGATGATCTCTTGCATAGAAATGAGAAAACGCTCAGATAACACAAAATAAGCATCATTTTTGCTTAGAAAAACTAAGCTTTAATTTAGAAAGAAATTTATTATTATAAGTATTATTATCATTATTATTATTATTATTATTATTATTGTTTCTTTTATTACTATTATTATTATTATTATTATTATTATTATTATTATTATTATTATTATTATTATTATTATTAACTTTTGTATAGTAAATGTTTTTATACCAGTTTTAAAATGAGTTATTAATTTTATTCAATTTCTTGCCTAAAAACACAGATCACAGATGATCTCTTGCATAGAAATGAGAAAACGCTCATATAACACACAAAATAAGTATCATTTTTGCTTAGAAAAACTAAGCTTTAATTTAGAAAGAAATTCATTATTATAAGTATTATTATCATTATTATTATTATTATTATTATTATTATTATTATTATTATTACTATTATTAATATTATTATTATTATTATTATTATTATTATTATTATTATTATTATTATTATTATTATTATTATTATTATTATTATTATTATTATTATTGTTATTATTATTATTATTATTATTATTATTAAAAACTTATATTAAACAGACAGAAAACGTCGTATTCTGACACAAAAAAACGAATTACGTTATAGACTTGACGAGAACGGCGTATCTCGGACTCTTATAGGACTCTTATAGGGTCAAAAATTATCAGTTTGGATTAAAACAAATTATTTTTGTTGACTCTCAGTCTGAATTGTTCATCAGTTCAAACAAAAACGGCTTACTTTAGACGATCTTTTGCTTTGAACAAGAAAACTTACATCGAACAGACTAAAAACGTATTAATCTGGCATAAAAGAGCAATTTATGTATCACTTTGGATAAAGGCAGCTAATCCTATTCGTTTCATTGCTTAAAATAGACAAAATTGTTAATAAATCTAACAAAAACGCTGTATTCTAGCACAAAATACTAATTACATTATAGTTTCGACGAGAATAGCTTATTTGGAATGATTCTATGCTTCCAAACGAGTAAATTTTTAATAAACAGATGCCAAACATCATGTTTTGTCCTATAAAGACATTTTATATTGCAGTTTGTATTAAAACAAAATATTTTCGTTGATTCTTTGTTAGAAGCAGCAAACCTAACATTAAAGAATCTGAAAACTTTGTATTCGGACACAAACCACCGAATTTTGTTTCAGTTTAGACAAAAACGGTTGATTTTCGACAATATTTCGCTGTGAACAAGAAAGCTTATATCAAACTGACTAAAAACGTCTTATTTTAGCACAAAACAAAAGATTTGCGTTATAGTCTTAAAGCTGATTCATGCCACAGTTTGGATAAAAACCAATTATTTTTGTTAATTCATTGTTACAAACAAGAAACCTTACATCAAAGAAACTGAAAACCCCTTATTTAGGCACAGAAATTCGAATTACGTTTCAGTCTGGACAAAAACTGCTTATTTTAGACGATCCTTTGTTTTGAACACGAAAACTTACATTAAAAAGATTAAAAACGTTTTATTCTGGCTGAAAACTGCAAATTATATATTACTCTAGATAAAAGCAATTTATCCTGATTACTCCTTTACTTAGAATAGAGTAAACTTGTATAAAACTTAATGAAAACTTTAAATTTCGTCTCAAAGAAATAATTTACGTTATAGTTTTGACCAGCACTGTTTATTTCAAACGAAATTATGATTCGAAACTAATGAACTTTTATGGGGCAGATGCAAAACCACATATTACCATATAAAGCGTTGTTTTAAAGCAAAGTATTACCTTTTGCAACAAGAAATTTCACGTCAAAGAAACTGAAAACTTCGTATCCATACATAAATATCTAATTACGTATCAGTTTAGGCAAATACAGCTTATTTTAAACGATTCCTTGCTATAAACAAGAAAAATTTTATCAAGCATATTGAAAACGTCTTATTCTCGAAAATAAGAGCAAATTATGTATCAGTTTTAACAAAAGCGGATTACTCTGTTTGATTCTATGCTTAGAGTAGAGTATACTATAAAACGTAATGAAAACTCTATATTCAAGCTCAAAAGAACAAATTACGTTATAGTTTTGACAAAAAAAAATATTTCGAACGATTACATACTTCGAAGTAAGCAAACTTTAATTGAACATGTGCAAAAGCTAATACTTTGCTTTAAAATAATGATTTATGTGGTAATTTGGTATTTTGCATCTGTCCTATAAAAGTTTACCCGTTTCGCTCCATTGAATCATTAGAAATAAATTATTTTGACACAACAACAACACAAATAATTTGTTTTTGTTTAAACTGTAACATAAGTCGCTTTTATAAAACGAACTAAGACGTTTGGCATCTGTTTAGTGAAAGTTTTCTCGTTTGGGGGCATAAAATCGTTTGAAATTAACAGTTCTGGTCAAAACTATTACGTAAATTATTTCTTTGTATCACTTTAAAGATTTGCGTTATAGTCTTGACGAGAACTGTTAATTTCAAACGATTCTATGCTTTGAAACCACTATACTTTCACTGAACAGAGACAAAACGTCTGATTTCGCCTTTAAAAAACGATTTATGTCACAGTTTGGATTAAAACCAATGATTTTCGTTTATTCATTGTTACAAACAAGAAACCTTACATCAAAGAAACTGAAAATCTCTTATTCAGGCCCAGAAAATCAAATTACGTTTCAGTCTGGACACAAATTGCTTATTTTAGACGATTCTTTCTTTTGAACACGAAAACTTACATTAAAAAGATTAAAAACGTCTTATTCTGGCTCAAAACTGCAAATTATGTATTACTTTGGATAAAAGCAGTTTATCCTGATTACTCCTATGCTTAGAATAGAGCAAACTTGTATAAAACTTAATGAAAACTTTAAATTTCGTCTCAAAGAAATAATTTACGTTATAGTTTCGACCAGAACTGTTAATTTCAAACGATTTTATGCCCCCAAACGAGAAAACTTTCACTAAACAGATGCCAAACGTCTTAGTTCGTTTTATAAAAACGACATGTTACAGTTTAAACAAAAAAATTATTTTCGTTGTTGTGTCAAAATAATTTATTTCGAATGATTCAATGGAGCGAAATGAGTAAACTTTTATAGGACAGATGCAAAATACCATATTACCACATAAATCGTTATTTTAAAGCAAAGTATTAGCTTTTGCACTTGTTCAATTAAAGTTTGCTTACTTCGAAATATGTAGTCGTCCGAAATAATTTTTTTTTGTCAAAACTATAACGTAATTTGTTCTTTTGAGCTTGAATATAGAGTTTTCATTACGTTTTATAGTAGTTTACTCTACTCTAAGCATAGAATCAAACAGAGTAATCCGCTTTTGTTAAAACTGATACATAATTTGCTCTTATTTTCGAGAATAAGACATTTTCAATATGTTTGATAAAATTTTTCTTGTTTATAGCAAGGAATCGTTTAAAATAAGCTGTATTTGCCTAAACTGATACGTAATTCGATATTTGTGCATGGATACGATGTTTTCAGTTTCTTTGACGTGAAATTTCTTGTTGCAAAAGGTAATACTTTGCTTTAAAACAACGCTTTATATGGTAATATGTGGTTTTGCATCTGCCCCATAAAAGTTCATTAGTTTCGAATCATAATTTCGTTTGAAATAAACAGTGCTGGTCAAAACTATAACGTAAATTATTTCTTTGAGACGAAATTTAAAGTTTTCATTAAGTTTTATACAAGTTTACTCTATTCTAAGTAAAGGAGTAATCAGGATAAATTGCTTTTATCTAGAGTAATATATAATTTGCAGTTTTCAGCCAGAATTAGACGTTTTTAATCTTTTTAATGTAAGTTTTCGTGTTCAAAACAAAGGATCGTCTAAAATAAGCAGTTTTTGTCCAGACTGAAACGTAATTCGAATTTCTGTGCCTAAATAAGGGGTTTTCAGTTTCTTTGATGTAAGGTTTCTTGTTTGTAACAATGAATTAACAAAAATAATTGGTTTTTATCCAAACTGTGGCATGAATCAGCTTTAAGACTATAACGCAAATCTTTTGTTTTGTGCTAAAATAAGACGTTTTTAGTCAGTTTGATATAAGCTTTCTTGTTCAAAGCAAAATATTGTCGAAAATCAACCGTTTTTGTCTAAACTGAAACAAAATTCGGTGGTTTGTGTCCGAATACAAAGTTTTCAGATTCTTTAATGTTAGGTTTGCTGCTTCTAACAAAGAATCAACGAAAATATTTTGTTTTAATACAAACTGCAATATAAAATGTCTTTATAGGACAAAACATGATGTTTGGCATCTGTTTATTAAAAATTTACTCGTTTGGAAGCATAGAATCATTCCAAATAAGCTATTCTCGTCGAAACTATAATGTAATTAGTATTTTGTGCTAGAATACAGCGTTTTTGTTAGATTTATTAACAATTTTGTCTATTTTAAGCAATGAAACGAATAGGATTAGCTGCCTTTATCCAAAGTGATACATAAATTGCTCTTTTATGCCAGATTAATACGTTTTTAGTCTGTTCGATGTAAGTTTTCTTGTTCAAAGCAAAAGATCGTCTAAAGTAAGCGGTTTTTGTTTGAACTGATGAACAATTCAAACTGAGAGTCAACAAAAATAATTTGTTTTAATCCAAACTGATAATTTTTGACCCTATAAGAGTCCTATAAGAGTCCGAGATACGCCGTTCTCGTCAAGTCTATAACGTAATTCGTTTTTTTGTGACAGAATACGACGTTTTCTGTCTGTTTAATATAAGTTTTTAATAATAATAATAATAATATCAATAATAATAATAATAATAATAATAACAATAATAATAATAATAATAATAATAATAATAATAATAATAATAATAATAATAATAATAAAAATAACAATAGAAATAAAAGTAAGCTTAGTTTTCTAAGCAAAAATGAAGCTTATTTTGTGTGTTATATGAGCGCTTTCTCATTTCTATGCAAGAAATCATCTGTGATCTGTATTTTTAGGCAAGAAATTGTCTAAAATTAATAACTCATTTTAAAACTGGTATAAAAACATTTACTATACAAAAGTTAATAATAATAATAATAATAATAATAATAGTAATAATAATAATAATAATAATAATAGTAATAATAATAATAATAATAATAATAATAATAATAATAATAATAATGATAATAATACTTATAATAATGAATTTCTTTCTAAATTAAAGCTTAGTTTTTCTAAGCAAAAATGATGCTTATTTTGTGTTATCTGAGCGTTTTCTCATTTCTATGCAAGAGATCATCTGTGATCTGTGTTTTTAGGCAAGAAATTGTCTAAAATTAATAACTCATTTTAAAACTGGTATAAAAACATTTACTATACAAAAGTTATAATCGGTCTTTAATAATAATAATATTAATAATAATAATAATAATAATAATAATAATAATAGTAATAATAATAATAAAAATAATAGTAATAATAATAATAATAATAAAAATAAAAATAATAGTAGTAGTAAAAGTAAGCTTAGTTTTCTAAGCCAAAATGAAGCTTATTTTGTGTTATATGAGCGTTTTCTCATTTCTATGCAAAAGATCATGTGTGATCTGTGTTTTAAGTTGTGTCAGAATACGACGTTTTCTGTCTGTTTAATATAAGTTTTTAATAATAATAATAATAATAATAATAATAATAATAATAATAATAATAATAATAATAATAATAATAATAATAATAATAATAGTAATAGTAACAAAAGTAATAATAATAATAATACTTTTAAAAAAGAAAAATGGAGCTTATTTTGTGTGTTACATGAGCGTTTTCTCATTTTTATGCAAAAGATCATGTGTGATCTGTGTTTTTAGGCAATCTAAGCCATTTTATAGTTTTTAATATTTAACAAAAATTTGCTTTAAAATAAAATGTTTGAAAAACCGAAATTAAACTAAATTAATTGTGTCTAACACTTTAGTAGAGAAAAAAGGAGGAGACATAAAAGTCACTAAAGTCTTAAAGTTGTCTTTAGTCGTCATATTAATAACAATAACATTTATAATAACAATACTAGTAGTACTAAATTTGCTTATATGCAAGCGCTTAATTAAGGTAACAGTTTTTTTGTTTTTTGCCTATATCTCGAAAACAGTTACTCCTATCAATTTTTACTTTTTCACCAAAATTAAAGGTGATAAAATTTCCTACAAAATAGTTATTTGCATTTTTCATGTAGAACTAACCATAAGCGAGATATAAGTTTGAAAATAATTATTAATTAAAAAAAAGTGTTTTAACAGAATATGTCTTGTGATTTAAAATACACTTAATTTGTTGGGTCCAATACTTTATTAGAAGAAAAAGGAGGTGACATAAAAGTCACTGAAGTCTTCAGAGTCGTTTTTAAATGCTGCATTTTTGACTTCGTCTCAAACATTGAAAACTGAATTACATTTTTGTTCAGTAACAGTTACAGTTTTCTTATTGGTTTTTTGCTTATATCTCGAAAACAGTTACTCCTATCAAATTTTATCTTTCTTTCAAAATTAAAGCTGATAAAACTTCCAACAAAATAGTTATTTACATTTTTCTTGTAGGACCAAGCATAAACGAGTTATAGAGTTGGATATAAATAATATTTAACAAAAATTTGCTTTAAAATAAAATGCTTGAAAAACCGGAATTAAACTAAATTAATTGTGTCTAACACTTTAGTAGAGGAAAAAGGAGAAGACATAAAAGTCACTAAATGTTTCAGAGTCGTCTTTAGTCGTCATATTAATAACAATAACATTAATAATAATAATACTAATAGTACTAAATTTGCTTATATGCAAACGCTTAATTAACGTAACATTTTTTTGGTTTCTTGCTTATATCTCGAAAACAGTTACTCCTATCAATTTTTATCTTTTTTTCAAAATTAAAGCTAATAAAATTTCCTACAAAATAGTTATTTGCATTTTTTTGTAGGACCAACCATAAGCGAGTTATAGAGTTGGATATAAATAATATTTAACAAAAATTTGCTTTAAAATAAAATGTTTGAAAAACCGAAATTAAACTAAATTAATTGAGTCTAACACTTTAGTAGAGGAAAAAGAAAAAGACATAAAAGTCACTAAAGGTTTCAGAGTTGTCTTTAGTTGTCATATTAATAACAATAACATTAATAATAATAATACTAATAGTACTAAATTTGCTTATATGCAAACGCTTAATTAAGGTAACAGTGTTTTGGTTTCTTGCTTATGTCTCGAAAACAGTTACTCCTATCAATTTTTATCTTTTTACTAAAATTCAAGCTGATAAAATGTCCTACAAAATAGTTATTTGCATTTTTCATGTAGGACTAACCATAAGCGAGATATATGATTGAAAATAATTAATATTTAAAAAAAAAGTGCTTTAACAGAAAATGTCTTGTGATTTAAAATACACTTAATTTATTGGGTCCAATACTTTATTAGAAGAAAAAGGAAGTGACATAAAAGTCACTGAAGTCTTCAGAGTCGTTTTTAAATGCTGCAGTTTCGTCTTCGTCTCAAACATTGAAAACTGAATTACATTTTTGTTCAGTAACAGTCACAGTTTTCTTATTGGTTTTTTGCTTATATCTCGAAAACAGTTACTCCTATCAATTTTTATCTTTCTGTCAAAATTAAAGCTGATAAAATTTCCTAGAAAATAGTTATTTGCATTTTTCTTGTAGGACCAACCATAAGCGAGTTATAGAGTTGGATATAAATAATATTTAACAAAAATTTGCTTTAAAATAAAATGTTTGAAAAACTGAAATTAAACTAATTTAATTGTGTCTAACACTTTAGTAGAGGAAAAAGAAGAAGACATAAAAGTCACTAAAGATTTTAAAGTTGTCTTTAATCGTCATATTAATAACAATAACATTAATAATAATAATACTAATAGTACTAAATTTGCTTATATGCAAACGCTTAATTAAGGTAACAGTGTTTTGGTTTCTTGCTCATATCTCGAAAACAGTTACTCCTATCAATTTTTATCTTTTTACTAAAATTCAAGCTGATAAAATTTCCTACAAAATAGTTATTTGCATTTTTTATGTCGGACTAACCATAAGCGAGATATAAGATTGAAAATAATTAATATTTAAAAAAGAAGTGCTCTAACAGAAAATGTCTTGTGATTTAAAATACACTTAATTTATTAGGTCCAATACTTTATTAAAAAAAAAAAGGGGGTGACATATAAGTCACTGAAGTCTTCAGAGTCGATTTTAAATGCTGCATTTTCGTCTTCGTCTCAAACATTGAAAACTGAATTACATTTTTGTTCTGAAACGGTAACAGTTTTTACTTTGGTTTTTTGCTTATATCTCGAAAACAGTTACTCCTATCAATTTTTATCTTTTTTTCAAAATTAAAGCTGATAACATTTCCTACAAAATAGTTATTTGCATTTTTCTTGTAGGACCAACCATAAGCGAGTTATAAAGTTGGATATAAATAATATTTAACAAAAACTTGCTTAAAAATAAAATGTTTGAAATACTGAAATTAATCTAAATTAATTGTGTCTAACACTTTAGTAGAGAAAAAAGAAAAAGACATAAAAGTCACCAAAGTCTTCAGAATCGTTTTTAGTCATCATATTAATAACAATAACATTAATAATAATAATACTAATAGTACTAAATCTGCTTATATGCAAGCGCTTTATTAAGGTAACAGTTTTTTGGTTTCTTGCTTATATCTCGAAAACAGTTACTCCTATGAATTTTTGTCTTTCTTTCAAAATTAAAGCTGATAAAATATTCTACAAAATAGTTATTTGCATTTTTCTTGTAGGACCAACCATAAGCGAGTTATAGAGTTGGATATAAATAATATTTAACAAAAATTTGCTTTAAAATAAAATGTTTGAAAAACTGAAATTAAACTAATTTAACTGTGTCTAACACTTTAGTAGAGAAAAAAGGAAAAGACATAAAAGTCACTAAAGGTTTCAGAGTTGTCTTTAGTTGTCATATTAATAACAATAACATTAATAATAATAATACTAATAGTACTAAATTTGCTTATATGCAAACGCTTAATTAAGGTAACAGTGTTTTGGTTTCTTGCTTATATCTCGAAAACAGTTACTCCTATCAATTTTTATCTTTTTACTAAAATTCAAGCTGATAAAATTTCCTACAAAATAGTTATTTGCATTTTTCATGTAGGACTAACCATAAGCGAGATATATGATTGAAAATAATTAATATTTAAAAAAAAAGTGCTTTAACAGAAAATGTCTTGTGATTTAAAATACACTTAATTTATTAGGTCCAATACTTTATTAAAAAAAAAAGGGGGTGACATATAAGTCACTGAAGTCTTCAGAGTCGATTTTAAATGCTGCATTTTCGTCTTCGTCTCAAACATTGAAAACTGAATTACATTTTTGTTTTGAAACGGTAACAGTTTTTACTTTGGTTTTTTGCTTATATCTCGAAAACAGTTACTCCTATCAATTTTTATCTTTCTTTCAAAATTAAAGCTGATAACATTTCCTACAAAATAGTTATTTGCATTTTTCTTGTAGGACCAATCATAAGCGAGTTATAAAGTTGGATATAAATAATATTTAACAAAAACTTGCTTAAAAATAAAATGTTTGAAATACTGAAATTAAACTAAATTAATTGTGTCTAACACTTTAGTAGAGAAAAAAGAAAAAGACATAAAAGTCACCAAAGTCTTCAGAATCGTTTTTAGTCGTCATATTAATAACAATAACATTAATAATAATAATACTAATAGTACTAAATCTGCTTATATGCAAGCGCTTTATTAAGGTAACAGTTTTTTGGTTTCTTGCTTATATCTCGAAAACAGTTACTCCTATGAATTTTTGTCTTTCTTTCAAAATTAAAGCTGATAAAATATTCTACAAAATAGTTATTTGCATTTTTCTTGTAGGACCAACCATAAGCGAGTTATAGAGTTGGATATAAATAATATTTAACAAAAATTTGCTTTAAAATAAAATGTTTGAAAAACTGAAATAAAACTAATTTAACTGTGTCTAACACTTTAGTAAAGAAAAAAGGAAAAGACATAAAAGTCACTAAAGGTTTCAGAGTTGTCTTTAGTTGTCATATTAATAACAATAACATTAATAATAATAATACTAATAGTACTAAATTTGCTTATATGCAAACGCTTAATTAAGGTAACAGTGTTTTGGTTTCTTGCTTATATCTCGAAAACAGTTACTCCAATCAATTTTTATCTGTTTACTAAAATTCAAGCTGATAAAATTTCCTACAAAATAGTTATTTGCATTTTTCAAGTAGGACTAACCATAAGCGAGATATATGATTGAAAATAATTAATATTTAAAAAAAAAGTGCTTTAACAGAAAATGTCTTGTGATTTAAAATACACTTAATTTATTGGGTCCAATACTTTATTAGAAGAAAAAGGAAGTGACATAAAAGTCACTGAAGTCTTCAGAGTCGTTTTTAAATGCTGCAGTTTCGTCTTCGTCTCAAACATTGAAAACCGAATTACATTTTTGTTCAGTAACAGTCACAGTTTTCTTATTGGTTTTTTGCTTATATCTCGAAAACAGTTACTCCTATCAATTTTTATCTTTTTTTCAAAATTAAAGCTGATAAAATTTCCTACAAAATAGTTATTTGCATTTTTCTTGTAGGACCAACCATAAGCGAGTTATAGAGTTGGATATAAATAATATTTAACAAAAATTTGCTTTAAAATAAAATGTTTGAAAAACTGAAATTAAACTAATTTAATTGTGTCTAACACTTTAGTAGACGAAAAAGAAGAAGACATAAAAGTCACTAAAGGTTTCAAAGTTGTCTTTAATCGTAATATTAATAACAATAACATTAATAATAATAATATTAATAGTACTAAATTTGCTTATATGCAAACGCTTAATTAAGGTAACAGTGTTTTGGTTTCTTGTTTATATCTCGAAAACAGTTACTCCTATCAATTTTTATCTTTTTACTAAAATTAAAGCTGATAAAATTTCCTACAAAATAGTTAATTGCATTTTTAATGTAGGACTAACCATAAGCGAGATATAAGTTTGAAAATAATTAAAATTTAAAAAAAAGTGCTTCAACAGAAAATGTCTTGTGATTTAAAATACACTTAATTTATTGGGTCCAATACTTTATTAGAAGAAAAAAGAGGTGACAGAAAGGTCACTGAAGTCTTTAGAGTCGTTTGTAAATGCTGCATTTTCATCTTCGTCTCAAACATTGAAAACTGAATTACATTTTTGTTCAGTAACTGTTACAGTTTTCTTACTGGTTTTTTGCTTATATCTCGAAAACAGTTACTCCTATCAATTTTTATCTTTCTTTTAAAATTAAAGCTGATAAAGCTTCCTACAAAATAGTTGTTTGCATTTTTCTTGTAGGACCAACCATAAGCGAGTTATAGAGTTGGATATAAATAATATTTAACAAAAATTTGCTTTAAATAAAATGTTTGAAAAACCGAAATTAAACTAAATTAATTGAGTCTAACACTTTAGTAGAAAAAAAAGAAAAAGACATAAAAGTCACCAAAGTCTTCAGAATCGTTTTTAGTCGTCATATTAATAACAATAACATTATTAATAATAATACTAATAGTACTAAATCTGCTTATATGCAAGCGCTTTACTAAGGTAACAGTTTTTTGGTTTCTTGCTTATATCTCGAAAACAGTTACTCCTATCAATTTTTATCTTTTTTTTAAAATTAAAGCTGATAAAATTTCCTACAAAATAGTTATTTGCATTTTTCTTGTAGGACCAACCATAAGCGAGTTATAGAGTTGGATATAAATAATATTTAACAAAAATTTGCTTTAAAATAAAATGTTTGAAAAACTGAAATTAAACTAATTTAATTGTGTCTAACACTTTAGTAGAGGAAAAAGAAGAAGACATAAAAGTCACTAAAGGTTTCAGAGTTGTCTTTAGTTGTCATATTAATAACAATAACATTAATAATAATAATACTAATAGTACTAAATTTGCTTATATGCAAACGCTTAATTAAGGTAACAGTGTTTTGGTTTCTTGCTTATATCTCGAAAACAGTTACTCCAATCAATTTTTATCTGTTTACTAAAATTCAAGCTGATAAAATTTCCTACAAAATAGTTATTTGCATTTTTCAAGTAGGACTAACCATAAGCGAGATATATGATTGAAAATAATTAATATTTAAAAAAAAAGTGCTTTAACAGAAAATGTCTTGTGATTTAAAATACACTTAATTTATTGGGTCCAATACTTTATTAGAAGAAAAAGGAAGTGACATAAAAGTCACTGAAGTCTTCAGAGTCGTTTTTAAATGCTGCAGTTTCGTCTTCGTCTCAAACATTGAAAACCGAATTACATTTTTGTTCAGTAACAGTCACAGTTTTCTTATTGGTTTTTTGCTTATATCTCGAAAACAGTTACTCCTATCAATTTTTATCTTTTTTTCAAAATTAAAGCTGATAAAATTTCCTACAAAATAGTTATTTGCATTTTTCTTGTAGGACCAACCATAAGCGAGTTATAGAGTTGGATATAAATAATATTTAACAAAAATTTGCTTTAAAATAAAATGTTTGAAAAACTGAAATTAAACTAATTTAATTGTGTCTAACACTTTAGTAGACGAAAAAGAAGAAGACATAAAAGTCACTAAAGGTTTCAAAGTTGTCTTTAATCGTAATATTAATAACAATAACATTAATAATAATAATATTAATAGTACTAAATTTGCTTATATGCAAACGCTTAATTAAGGTAACAGTGTTTTGGTTTCTTGTTTATATCTCGAAAACAGTTACTCCTATCAATTTTTATCTTTTTACTAAAATTAAAGCTGATAAAATTTCCTACAAAATAGTTAATTGCATTTTTAATGTAGGACTAACCATAAGCGAGATATAAGTTTGAAAATAATTAAAATTTAAAAAAAAGTGCTTCAACAGAAAATGTCTTGTGATTTAAAATACACTTAATTTATTGGGTCCAATACTTTATTAGAAGAAAAAAGAGGTGACAGAAAGGTCACTGAAGTCTTTAGAGTCGTTTGTAAATGCTGCATTTTCATCTTCGTCTCAAACATTGAAAACTGAATTACATTTTTGTTCAGTAACTGTTACAGTTTTCTTACTGGTTTTTTGCTTATATCTCGAAAACAGTTACTCCTATCAATTTTTATCTTTCTTTTAAAATTAAAGCTGATAACATTTCCTACAAAATAGTTATTTGCATTTTTTATGTCGGACTAACCATAAGCGAGATATAAGATTGAAAATAATTAATATTTAAAAAAGAAGTGCTCTAACAGAAAATGTCTTGTGATTTAAAATACACTTAATTTATTAGGTCCAATACTTTATTAAAAAAAAAAAGGGGGTGACATATAAGTCACTGAAGTCTTCAGAGTCGATTTTAAATGCTGCATTTTCGTCTTCGTCTCAAACATTGAAAACTGAATTACATTTTTGTTCTGAAACGGTAACAGTTTTTACTTTGGTTTTTTGCTTATATCTCGAAAACAGTTACTCCTATCAATTTTTATCTTTTTTTCAAAATTAAAGCTGATAACATTTCCTACAAAATAGTTATTTGCATTTTTCTTGTAGGACCAACCATAAGCGAGTTATAAAGTTGGATATAAATAATATTTAACAAAAACTTGCTTAAAAATAAAATGTTTGAAATACTGAAATTAATCTAAATTAATTGTGTCTAACACTTTAGTAGAGAAAAAAGAAAAAGACATAAAAGTCACCAAAGTCTTCAGAATCGTTTTTAGTCATCATATTAATAACAATAACATTAATAATAATAATACTAATAGTACTAAATCTGCTTATATGCAAGCGCTTTATTAAGGTAACAGTTTTTTGGTTTCTTGCTTATATCTCGAAAACAGTTACTCCTATGAATTTTTGTCTTTCTTTCAAAATTAAAGCTGATAAAATATTCTACAAAATAGTTATTTGCATTTTTCTTGTAGGACCAACCATAAGCGAGTTATAGAGTTGGATATAAATAATATTTAACAAAAATTTGCTTTAAAATAAAATGTTTGAAAAACTGAAATTAAACTAATTTAACTGTGTCTAACACTTTAGTAGAGAAAAAAGGAAAAGACATAAAAGTCACTAAAGGTTTCAGAGTTGTCTTTAGTTGTCATATTAATAACAATAACATTAATAATAATAATACTAATAGTACTAAATTTGCTTATATGCAAACGCTTAATTAAGGTAACAGTGTTTTGGTTTCTTGCTTATATCTCGAAAACAGTTACTCCTATCAATTTTTATCTTTTTACTAAAATTCAAGCTGATAAAATTTCCTACAAAATAGTTATTTGCATTTTTCATGTAGGACTAACCATAAGCGAGATATATGATTGAAAATAATTAATATTTAAAAAAAAAGTGCTTTAACAGAAAATGTCTTGTGATTTAAAATACACTTAATTTATTAGGTCCAATACTTTATTAAAAAAAAAAGGGGGTGACATATAAGTCACTGAAGTCTTCAGAGTCGATTTTAAATGCTGCATTTTCGTCTTCGTCTCAAACATTGAAAACTGAATTACATTTTTGTTTTGAAACGGTAACAGTTTTTACTTTGGTTTTTTGCTTATATCTCGAAAACAGTTACTCCTATCAATTTTTATCTTTCTTTCAAAATTAAAGCTGATAACATTTCCTACAAAATAGTTATTTGCATTTTTCTTGTAGGACCAATCATAAGCGAGTTATAAAGTTGGATATAAATAATATTTAACAAAAACTTGCTTAAAAATAAAATGTTTGAAATACTGAAATTAAACTAAATTAATTGTGTCTAACACTTTAGTAGAGAAAAAAGAAAAAGACATAAAAGTCACCAAAGTCTTCAGAATCGTTTTTAGTCGTCATATTAATAACAATAACATTAATAATAATAATACTAATAGTACTAAATCTGCTTATATGCAAGCGCTTTATTAAGGTAACAGTTTTTTGGTTTCTTGCTTATATCTCGAAAACAGTTACTCCTATGAATTTTTGTCTTTCTTTCAAAATTAAAGCTGATAAAATATTCTACAAAATAGTTATTTGCATTTTTCTTGTAGGACCAACCATAAGCGAGTTATAGAGTTGGATATAAATAATATTTAACAAAAATTTGCTTTAAAATAAAATGTTTGAAAAACTGAAATAAAACTAATTTAACTGTGTCTAACACTTTAGTAAAGAAAAAAGGAAAAGACATAAAAGTCACTAAAGGTTTCAGAGTTGTCTTTAGTTGTCATATTAATAACAATAACATTAATAATAATAATACTAATAGTACTAAATTTGCTTATATGCAAACGCTTAATTAAGGTAACAGTGTTTTGGTTTCTTGCTTATATCTCGAAAACAGTTACTCCAATCAATTTTTATCTGTTTACTAAAATTCAAGCTGATAAAATTTCCTACAAAATAGTTATTTGCATTTTTCAAGTAGGACTAACCATAAGCGAGATATATGATTGAAAATAATTAATATTTAAAAAAAAAGTGCTTTAACAGAAAATGTCTTGTGATTTAAAATACACTTAATTTATTGGGTCCAATACTTTATTAGAAGAAAAAGGAAGTGACATAAAAGTCACTGAAGTCTTCAGAGTCGTTTTTAAATGCTGCAGTTTCGTCTTCGTCTCAAACATTGAAAACCGAATTACATTTTTGTTCAGTAACAGTCACAGTTTTCTTATTGGTTTTTTGCTTATATCTCGAAAACAGTTACTCCTATCAATTTTTATCTTTTTTTCAAAATTAAAGCTGATAAAATTTCCTACAAAATAGTTATTTGCATTTTTCTTGTAGGACCAACCATAAGCGAGTTATAGAGTTGGATATAAATAATATTTAACAAAAATTTGCTTTAAAATAAAATGTTTGAAAAACTGAAATTAAACTAATTTAATTGTGTCTAACACTTTAGTAGACGAAAAAGAAGAAGACATAAAAGTCACTAAAGGTTTCAAAGTTGTCTTTAATCGTAATATTAATAACAATAACATTAATAATAATAATATTAATAGTACTAAATTTGCTTATATGCAAACGCTTAATTAAGGTAACAGTGTTTTGGTTTCTTGTTTATATCTCGAAAACAGTTACTCCTATCAATTTTTATCTTTTTACTAAAATTAAAGCTGATAAAATTTCCTACAAAATAGTTAATTGCATTTTTAATGTAGGACTAACCATAAGCGAGATATAAGTTTGAAAATAATTAAAATTTAAAAAAAAGTGCTTCAACAGAAAATGTCTTGTGATTTAAAATACACTTAATTTATTGGGTCCAATACTTTATTAGAAGAAAAAAGAGGTGACAGAAAGGTCACTGAAGTCTTTAGAGTCGTTTGTAAATGCTGCATTTTCATCTTCGTCTCAAACATTGAAAACTGAATTACATTTTTGTTCAGTAACTGTTACAGTTTTCTTACTGGTTTTTTGCTTATATCTCGAAAACAGTTACTCCTATCAATTTTTATCTTTCTTTTAAAATTAAAGCTGATAAAGCTTCCTACAAAATAGTTGTTTGCATTTTTCTTGTAGGACCAACCATAAGCGAGTTATAGAGTTGGATATAAATAATATTTAACAAAAATTTGCTTTAAATAAAATGTTTGAAAAACCGAAATTAAACTAAATTAATTGAGTCTAACACTTTAGTAGAAAAAAAAGAAAAAGACATAAAAGTCACCAAAGTCTTCAGAATCGTTTTTAGTCGTCATATTAATAACAATAACATTATTAATAATAATACTAATAGTACTAAATCTGCTTATATGCAAGCGCTTTACTAAGGTAACAGTTTTTTGGTTTCTTGCTTATATCTCGAAAACAGTTACTCCTATCAATTTTTATCTTTTTTTTAAAATTAAAGCTGATAAAATTTCCTACAAAATAGTTATTTGCATTTTTCTTGTAGGACCAACCATAAGCGAGTTATAGAGTTGGATATAAATAATATTTAACAAAAATTTGCTTTAAAATAAAATGTTTGAAAAACTGAAATTAAACTAATTTAATTGTGTCTAACACTTTAGTAGAGGAAAAAGAAGAAGACATAAAAGTCACTAAAGGTTTCAGAGTTGTCTTTAGTTGTCATATTAATAACAATAACATTAATAATAATAATACTAATAGTACTAAATTTGCTTATATGCAAACGCTTAATTAAGGTAACAGTGTTTTGGTTTCTTGCTTATATCTCGAAAACAGTTACTCCAATCAATTTTTATCTGTTTACTAAAATTCAAGCTGATAAAATTTCCTACAAAATAGTTATTTGCATTTTTCAAGTAGGACTAACCATAAGCGAGATATATGATTGAAAATAATTAATATTTAAAAAAAAAGTGCTTTAACAGAAAATGTCTTGTGATTTAAAATACACTTAATTTATTGGGTCCAATACTTTATTAGAAGAAAAAGGAAGTGACATAAAAGTCACTGAAGTCTTCAGAGTCGTTTTTAAATGCTGCAGTTTCGTCTTCGTCTCAAACATTGAAAACCGAATTACATTTTTGTTCAGTAACAGTCACAGTTTTCTTATTGGTTTTTTGCTTATATCTCGAAAACAGTTACTCCTATCAATTTTTATCTTTTTTTCAAAATTAAAGCTGATAAAATTTCCTACAAAATAGTTATTTGCATTTTTCTTGTAGGACCAACCATAAGCGAGTTATAGAGTTGGATATAAATAATATTTAACAAAAATTTGCTTTAAAATAAAATGTTTGAAAAACTGAAATTAAACTAATTTAATTGTGTCTAACACTTTAGTAGACGAAAAAGAAGAAGACATAAAAGTCACTAAAGGTTTCAAAGTTGTCTTTAATCGTAATATTAATAACAATAACATTAATAATAATAATATTAATAGTACTAAATTTGCTTATATGCAAACGCTTAATTAAGGTAACAGTGTTTTGGTTTCTTGTTTATATCTCGAAAACAGTTACTCCTATCAATTTTTATCTTTTTACTAAAATTAAAGCTGATAAAATTTCCTACAAAATAGTTAATTGCATTTTTAATGTAGGACTAACCATAAGCGAGATATAAGTTTGAAAATAATTAAAATTTAAAAAAAAGTGCTTCAACAGAAAATGTCTTGTGATTTAAAATACACTTAATTTATTGGGTCCAATACTTTATTAGAAGAAAAAAGAGGTGACAGAAAGGTCACTGAAGTCTTTAGAGTCGTTTGTAAATGCTGCATTTTCATCTTCGTCTCAAACATTGAAAACTGAATTACATTTTTGTTCAGTAACTGTTACAGTTTTCTTACTGGTTTTTTGCTTATATCTCGAAAACAGTTACTCCTATCAATTTTTATCTTTCTTTTAAAATTAAAGCTGATAAAGCTTCCTACAAAATAGTTGTTTGCATTTTTCTTGTAGGACCAACCATAAGCGAGTTATAGAGTTGGATATAAATAATATTTAACAAAAATTTGCTTTAAATAAAATGTTTGAAAAACCGAAATTAAACTAAATTAATTGAGTCTAACACTTTAGTAGAAAAAAAAGAAAAAGACATAAAAGTCACCAAAGTCTTCAGAATCGTTTTTAGTCGTCATATTAATAACAATAACATTATTAATAATAATACTAATAGTACTAAATCTGCTTATATGCAAGCGCTTTACTAAGGTAACAGTTTTTTGGTTTCTTGCTTATATCTCGAAAACAGTTACTCCTATCAATTTTTATCTTTTTTTTAAAATTAAAGCTGATAAAATTTCCTACAAAATAGTTATTTGCATTTTTCTTGTAGGACCAACCATAAGCGAGTTATAGAGTTGGATATAAATAATATTTAACAAAAATTTGCTTTAAAATAAAATGTTTGAAAAACTGAAATTAAACTAATTTAATTGTGTCTAACACTTTAGTAGAGGAAAAAGAAGAAGACATAAAAGTCACTAAAGGTTTCAAAGTTGTCTTTAATCGTCATATTAATAACAATAACATTAATAATAATAATACTAATAGCACTAAATTTGCTTATATGCAAACGCTTAATTAAGGTAACAGTGTTTTGGTTTCTTGCTCATATCTCGAAAACAGTTACTCCTATCAATTTTTATCTTTTTACTAAAATTCAAGCTGATAAAATTTCCTACAAAATAATTATTTGCATTTTTTATGTAGGACTAACCATAAGCGAGATATAAGATTGAAAATAATTAATATTTAAAAAAGAAGTGCTTTAACAGAAAATGTCTTGTGATTTAAAATACACTTAATTTATTAGGTCCAATACTTTATTAGAAAAAAAGGGGGTGACATATAAGTCACTGAAGTCTTCAGAGTCGATTTTAAATGCTGCATTTTCGTCTTCGTCTCAAACATTGAAAACTGAATTATATTTTTGTTCTGAAACGGTAACAGTTTTTACTTTGGTTTTTTGCTTATATCTCGAAAACAGTTACTTCTATCAATTTTTATTTTTCTTTCAAAATTAAAGCTGATAACATTTCCTACAAAATAGTTATTTGCATTTTTCTTGTAGGACCAACCATAAGCGAGTTATAAAGTTGGATATAAATAATATTTAACAAAAACTTGCTTAAAAATAAAATGTTTGAAATACTGAAATTAAACTAAATTAATTGTGTCTAACACTTTAGTAGAGAAAAAAGAAAAAGACATAAAAGTCACCAAAGTCTTCAGAATCGTTTTTAGTCGTCATATTAATAACAATAACATTAATTATAATAATACTAATAGTACTAAATCTGCTTATATGCAAGCGCTTTATTAAGGTAACAGTTTTTTGGTTTCTTGCTTATATCTCGAAAACAGTTACTCCTATGAATTTTTGTCTTTCTTTCAAAATCAAAGCTGATAAAATATTCTACAAAATAGTTATTTGCATTTTTCTTGTAGGACCAACCATAAGCGAGTTATAGAGTTGGATATAAATAATATTTAACAAAAATTTGCTTTAAAATAAAATGTTTGAAAAACTGAAATTAAACTAATTTAATTGTGTCTAACACTTTAGTAGAGGAAAAAAAGAAGACATAAAAGTCACTAAAGGTTTCAAAGTTGTCTTTAATCGTAATATTAATAACAATAACATTAATAATAATAATACTAATAGTACTAAATTTGCTTATATGCAAACGCTTAATTAAGGTAACAGTGTTTTGGTTTCTTGCTTATATCTCGAAAACAGTTACTCCTATCAATTTTTATCTTTTTACTAAAATTAAAGCTGATAAAATTTCCTACAAAATAGTTAATTGCATTTTTAATGTAGGACTAACCATAAGCGAGATATAAGTTTGAAAATAATTAAAATTTAAAAAAAAGTGCTTCAACAGAAAATGTCTTGTGATTTAAAATACACTTAATTTATTGGGTCCAATACTTTATTAGAAGAAAAAAGAGGTGACAGAAAGGTCACTGAAGTCTTTAGAGTCGTTTGTAAATGCTGCATTTTCGTCTTCGTCTCAAACATTGAAAACTGTATTACATTTTTGTTCAGTAACTGTTACAGTTTTCTTATTGGTTTTTTGCTTATATCTCAAAAACAGTTACTCCTATCAATTTTTATCTTTCTTTTAAAATTAAAGCTGATAAAGCTTCCTACAAAATAGTTGTTTGCATTTTTTTTGTAGGACCAACCATAAGCGAGTTATAGAGTTGGATATAAATAATATTTAACAAAAATTTGCTTTAAATAAAATGTTTAAAAAACCGAAATTAAACTAAATTAATTGAGTCTAACACTTTAGTAGAGAAAAAAGAAAAAGACATAAAAGTCACCAAAGTCTTCAGAATCGTTTTTAGTCGTCATATTAATAACAATAACATTATTAATAATAATACTAATAGTACTAAATCTGCTTATATGCAAGCGCTTTATTAAGGTAACAGTTTTTTGGTTTCTTGCTTATATCTCGAAAACAGTTACTCCTATCAATTTTTATCTTTTTTTCAAAATTAAAGCTGATAAAATTTCCTACAAAATAGTTATTTGCATTTTTCTTGTAGGACCAACCATAAGCGAGTTATAGAGTTGGATATAAATAATATTTAACAAAAATTTGCTTTAAAATAAAATGTTTGAAAAACTGAAATTAAACTAATTTAATTGTGTCTAACACTTTAGTAGAGGAAAAAGAAGAAGACATAAAAGTCACTAAAGGTTTCAAAGTTGTCTTTAATCGTCATATTAATAACAATAACATTAATAATAATAATACTAATAGTACTAAATTTGCTTATATGCAAACGCTTAATTAAGGTAACAGTGTTTTTGTTTCTTGCTCATATCTCGAAAACAGTTACTCCTATCAATTTTTATCTTTTTACTAAAATTCAAGCTGATAAAATTTCCTACAAAATAGTTATTTGCATTTTTTATGTAGGACTAACCATAAGCGAGATATAAGATTGAAAATAATTAATATTTAAAAAAGAAGTGCTTTAACAGAAAATGTCTTGTGATTTAAAATACACTTAATTTATTAGGTCCAATACTTTATTAGAAAAAAAGGGGGTGACATATAAGTCACTGAAGTCTTCAGAGTCGATTTTAAATGCTGCATTTTCGTCTTCGTCTCAAACATTGAAAACTGAATTATATTTTTGTTCTGAAACGGTAACAGTTTTTACTTTGGTTTTTTGCTTATATCTCGAAAACAGTTACTCCTATCAATTTTTATCTTTCTTTCAAAATTAAAGCTGATAACATTTACTACAAAATAGTTATTTGCATTTTTCTTGTAGGACCAACCATAAGCGAGTTATAAAGTTGGATATAAATAATATTTAACAAAAACTTGCTTAAAAATAAAATGTTTGAAATACTGAAATTAAACTAAATTAATTGTGTCTAACACTTTAGTAGAGAAAAAAGAAAAAGACATAAAAGTCACCAAAGTCTTCAGAATCGTTTTTAGTCGTCATATTAATAACAATAACATTAATAATAATAATACTAATAGTACTAAATCTGCTTATATGCAAGCGCTTTATTAAGGTAACAGTTTTTTGGTTTCTTGCTTATATCTCGAAAACAGTTACTCCTATGAATTTTTGTCTTTCTTTCAAAATCAAAGCTGATAAAATATTCTACAAAATAGTTATTTGCATTTTTCTTGTAGGACCAACCATAAGCGAGTTATAGAGTTGGATATAAATAATTTTTAACAAAAATTTGCTTTAAAATAAAATGTTTGAAAAACTGAAATTAAACTAATTTAATTGTGTCTAACACTTTAGTAGAGGAAAAAGAAAAAGACATAAAAGTCACTAAAGGTTTCAGAGTTGTCTTTAGTTGTCATATTAATAACAATAACATTAATAATAATAATACTAATAGTACTAAATTTGCTTATATGCAAACGCTTAATTAAGGTAACAGTGTTTTGGTTTCTTGCTTATATCTCGAAAACAGTTACTCCTATCAATTTTTATCTTTTTACTAAAATTCAAGCTGATAAAATTTCCTATAAAATAGTTATTTGCATTTTTCATGTAGGAATAACCATAAGCGAGATATATGATTGAAAATAATTAATATTTAAAAAAAAAGTGCTTTAACAGAAAATGTCTTGTGATTTAAAATACACTTAATTTATTGGGTCCAATACTTTATTAGAAGAAAAAGGAAGTGACATAAAAGTCACTGAAGTCTTCAGAGTCGTTTTTAAATGCTGCAGTTTCGTCTTCGTCTCAAACATTGAAAACTGAATTACATTTTTGTTCAGTAACAGTCACAGTTTTCTTATTGGTTTTTTGTTTATATCTCGAAAACAGTTACTCCTATCAATTTTTATCTTTCTGTCAAAATTAAAGCTGATAAAATTTCCTACAAAATAAATATTTGCATTTTTCTTGTAGGACCAACCATAAGCGAGTTATAGAGTTGGATATAAATAATATTTAACAAAAATTTGCTTTAAAATAAAATGTTTGAAAAACTGAAATTAAACTAATTTAATTGTGTCTAACACTTTAGTAGAGGAAAAAGAAGAAGACATAAAAGTCACTAAAGGTTTCAAAGTTGTCTTTAATCGTCATATTAATAACAATAACATTAATAATAATAATACTAATAGTACTAAATTTGCTTATATGCAAACGCTTAATTAAGGTAACAGTGTTTTGGTTTCTTGCTCATATCTCGAAAACAGTTACTCCTATCAATTTTTATCTTTTTTTCAAAATTAAAGCTGATAACATTTCCTACAAAATAGTTATTTGCATTTTTCTTGTGGGACCAACCATAAGCGAGTTATAAAGTTGGATATAAATAATATTTAACAAAAACTTGCTTAAAAATAAAATGTTTGAAATACTGAAATTAAACTAAATTAATTGTGTCTAACACTTTAGTAGAGAAAAAAGAAAAAGACATAAAAGTCACCAAAGTCTTCAGAATCGTTTTTAGTCGTCATATTAATAACAATAACATTAATAATAATAATACTAATAGTACTAAATCTGCTTATATGCAAGCGCTTTATTAAGGTAACAGTTTTTTGGTTTCTTGCTTATATCTCGAAAACAGTTACTCCTATGAATTTTTGTCTTTTTTTCAAAATTAAAGCTGATAAAATTTCCTACAAAATAGTTATTTGCATTTTTCTTGTAGGACCAACGATAAGCGAGTTATAGAGTTGGATATAAATAATTTTTAACAAAAATTTGCTTTAAAATAAAATGTTTAAAAAACTGAAATTAAACTAATTTAATTGTGTCTAACACTTTAGTAGAGGAAAAAGGAAAAGACATAAAAGTCACTAAAGGTTTCAGAGTTGTCTTTAGTTGTCATATTAATAACAATAACATTAATAATAATAATACTAATAGTACTAAATTTGCTTATATGCAAACGCTTAATTAAGGTAACAGTGTTTTGGTTTCTTGCTTATATCTCGAAAACAGTTACTCCTATCAATTTTTATCTTTTTACTAAAATTCAAGCTGATAAAATTTCCTATAAAATAGTTATTTGCATTTTTTATGTAGGACTAACCATAAGCGAGATATATGATTGAAAATAATTAATATTTAAAAAAAAAGTGCTTTAACAGAAAATGTCTTGTGATTTAAAATACACTTAATTTATTGGGTCCAATACTTTATTAGAAGAAAAAGGAAGTGACATAAAAGTCACTGAAGTCTTCAGAGTCGTTTTTAAATGCTGCAGTTTCGTCTTCGTCTCAAACATTGAAAACTGAATTACATTTTTGTTCAGTAACAGTCACAGTTTTCTTATTGGTTTTTTGCTTATATCTCGAAAACAGTTACTCCTATCAATTTTTATCTTTCTGTCAAAATTAAAGCTGATAAAATTTCCTACAAAATAGTTATTTGCATTTTTCTTGTACGACCAACCATAAGCGAGTTATAGAGTTGGATATAAATAATATTTAACAAAAATTTGCTTTAAAATAAAATGTTTGAAAAACTGAAATTAAACTAATTTAATTGTGTCTAACACTTTAGTTGAAGAAAAAGAAGAAGACATAAAAGTCACTAAAGGTTTCAAAGTTGTCTTTAATCGTCATATTAATAACAATAACATAAATAATAATAATACTAATAGTAATAAATTTGCTTATATGCAAACGCTTAATTAAGGTAACAGTGTTTTGGTTTCTTGCTCATATCTCGAAAACAGTTACTCCTATCAATTTTTATTTTTCTTTCAAAATTAAAGCTGATAAAATTTCCTACAAAATAGTTATTTGCATTTTTCTTGTAGGACCAACCATAAGCGAGTTATAGAGTTGGATATAAATACTTTTTAACAAAAATTTGCTTTAAAATAAAATGTTTGAAAAACTGAAATTAAAATAATTTAATTGTGTCTAACACTTTAGTAGAGGAAAAAGGAAAAGACATAAAAGTCACTAAAGGTTTCAGAGTTGTCTTTAGTTGTCATATTAATAACAATAACATTAATAATAATAATACTAATAGTACTAAATTTGCTTATATGCAAACGCTTAATTAAGGTAACAGTGTTTTGGTTTCTTGCTTATATCTCGAAAACAGTTACTCTTATCAATTTTTATCTTTTTACTAAAATTCAAGCTGATAAAATTTCCTATAAAATAGTTATTTGCATTTTTCATGTAGGACTAACCATAAGCGAGATATATGATTGAAAATAATTAATATTTAAAAAAAAAGTGCTTTAACAGAAAATGTCTTGTGATTTAAAATACACTTAATTTATTAGGTCCAATACTTTATTAGAAAAAAAAGGGAGTGACATATAAGTCACTGAAGTCTTCAGAGTCGATTTTAAATGCTGCATTTTCGTCTTCGTCTCAAACATTGAATACTGAATTACATTTTTGTTCTGAAACGGTAACAGTTTTTACTTTGGTTTTTTGCTTATATCTCGAAAACAGTTACTCCTATCAATTTTTATCTTTCTTTTAAAATTAAAGCTGATAACATTTCCTACAAAATAGTTATTTGCATTTTTCTTGTAGGACCAACCATAAGCGAGTTATAAAGTTGGATATTAATAATATTTAACAAAAACTTGCTTAAAAATAAAATGTTTGAAATACTGAAATTAAACTAAATTAATTGTGTCTAACACTTTAGTAGAGAAAAAAGAAAAAGACATAAAAGTCACCAAAGTCTTCAAAATCGTTTTTAGTCGTCATATTAATAACAATAACATTAATAATAATAATACTAATAGTACTAAATCTGCTTATATGCAAGCGCTTTATTAAGGTAACAGTTTTTTGGTTTCTTGCTTATATCTCGAAAACAGTTACTCCTATGAATTTTTGTCTTTCTTGTCTTCTTCTTTTTCCTCTACTAAAGTGTTAAACACAATTAAATTAGTTTAATTTCAGTTTTTCAAACATTTTATTTTAAAGCAAATTTTTGTTAAATATTATTTATATCCAACTCTATAACTCGCTTATGGTTGGTCCTACAAGAAAAATGCAAATAACTATTTTGTAGGAAATTTTATCAGCTTTAATTTTGAAAAAAAGATAAAAATTGATAGGAGTAACTGTTTTCGAGATATAAGCAAAAAACCAATAAGAAAACTGTGACTGTTACTGAACAAAAATGTAATTCGGTTTTCAATGTTTGAGACGAAGACGAAACTGCAGCATTTAAAAACGACTCTGAAGACTTCAGTGACTTTTATGTCACTTCCTTTTTCTTCTAATAAAGTATTGGACTCAATAAATTAAGTGTATTTTAAATCACAAGACATTTTCTGTTAAAGCACTTTTTTTTTAAATATTAATTATTTTCAATCATATATCTCGCTTATGGTTAGTCCTACATGAAAAATGCAAATAACTATTTTGTAGGAAATTTTATCAGCTTGAATTTTAGTAAAAAGATAAAAATTGATAGGAGTAACTGTTTTCGAGATATAAGCAAGAAACCAAAACACTGTTACCTTAATTAAGCGTTTGCATATAAGCAAATTTAGTACTATTAGTATTATTATTATTTATGTTATTGTTATTAATATGACAACTAAAGACAACTCTGAAACCTTTAGTGACTTTTATGTCTTTTCCTTTTTTCTCTACTAAAGTGTTAGACACAGTTAAATTAGTTTAATTTCCGTTTTTCAAACATTTTATTTTAAAGCAAATTTTTGTTAAATATTATTTATATCCAACTCTATAACTCGCTTATGGTTGGTCCTACAAGAAAAATGCAAATAACTATTTTGTAGAATATTTTATCAGCTTTAATTTTGAAAGAAAGACAAAAATTCATAAGAGTAACTGTTTTCGAGATATAAGCAAGAAACCAAAAAACTGTTACCTTAATAAAGCGCTTGCATATAAGCAGATTTAGTACTATTAGTATTATTATTATTAATGTTATTGTTATTAATATGACGACTAAAAACGATTCTGAAGACTTTGGTGACTTTTATGTCTTTTTCTTTTTTCTCTACTAAAGTGTTAGACACAATTAATTTAGTTTAATTTCAGTATTTCAAACATTTTATTTTTAAGCAAGTTTTTGTTAAATATTATTTATATCCAACTTTATAACTCGCTTATGGTTGGTCTTACAAGAAAAATGCAAATAACTATTTTGTAGGAAATGTTATCAGCTTTAATTTTGAAAGAAAGATAAAAATTGATAGGAGTAACTGTTTTCGAGATATAAGCAAAAAACCAAAGTAAAAACTCTTACCGTTTCAGAACAAAAATGTAATTCAGTTTTCAATGTTTGAGACGAAGACGAAAATGCAGCATTTAAAATCGACTCTGAAGACTTCAGTGACTTATATGTCACCCCCTTTTTTTTTAATAAAGTATTGGACCTAATAAATTAAGTGTATTTTAAATCACAAGACATTTTCTGTTAAAGCACTTCTTTTTTAAATATTAATTATTTTCAATCTTATATCTCGCTTATGGTTAGTCCTACATAAAAAATGCAAATAACTATTTTGTAGGAAATTTTATCAGCTTGAATTTTAGTAAAAAAATAAAAATTGATAGGAGTAACTGTTTTCGAGATATGAGCAAGAAACCAAAACACTGTTACCTTAATTAAGCGTTTGCATATAAGCAAATTTAGTACTATTAGTATTATTATTATTAATGTTATTGTTATTAATATGACGATTAAAGACAACTTTGAAACCTTTAGTGACTTTTATGTCTTCTTCTTTTTCCTCTACTAAAGTGTTAGACACAATTAAATTAGTTTAATTTCAGTTTTTCAAACATTTTATTTTAAAGCAAATTTTTGTTAAATATTATTTATATCCAACTCTATAACTCGCTTATGGTTGGTCCTACAAGAAAAATGCAAATAACTATTTTGTAGGAAATTTTATCAGCTTTAATTTTGACAGAAAGATAAAAATTGATAGGAGTAACTGTTTTCGAGATATAAGCAAAAAACCAATAAGAAAACTGTGACTGTTACTGAACAAAAATGTAATTCAGTTTTCAATGTTTGAGACGAAGACGAAACTGCAGCATTTAAAAACGACTCGGAAGACTTCAGTGACTTTTATGTCACTTCCTTTTTCTTCTAATAAAGTATTGGACCCAATAAATTAAGTGTATTTTAAATCACAAGACATTTTCTGTTAAAGCACTTCTTTTTTAAATATTAATTATTTTCAATCATATATCTCGCTTATGGTTAGTCCTACATGAAAAATGCAAATAACTATTTTGTAGGAAATTTTATCAGCTTGAATTTTAGTAAAAAGATAAAAATTGATAGGAGTAACTGTTTTCGAGATATAAGCAAGAAACCAAAACACTGTTACCTTAATTAAGCGTTTGCATATAAGCAAATTTAGTACTATTAGTATTATTATTATTAATGTTATTGTTATTAATATGACAACTAAAGACAACTCTGAAACCTTTAGTGACTTTTATGTCTTTTCCTTTTTTCTCTACTAAAGTGTTAGACACAGTTAAATTAGTTTAATTTCCGTTTTTCAAACATTTTATATTAAAGCAAATTTTTGTTAAATATTATTTATATCCAACTCTATAACTCGCTTATGGTTGGTCCTACAAGAAAAATGCAAATAACTATTTTGTAGAATATTTTATCAGCTTTAATTTTGAAAGAAAGACAAAAATTCATAGGAGTAACTGTTTTCGAGATATAAGCAAGAAACCAAAAAACTGTTACCTTAATAAAGCGCTTGCATATAAGCAGATTTAGTACTATTAGTATTATTATTATTAATGTTATTGTTATTAATATGACGACTAAAAACGATTCTGAAGACTTTGGTGACTTTTATGTCTTTTTCTTTTTTCTCTACTAAAGTGTTAGACACAATTAATTTAGTTTAATTTCAGTATTTCAAACATTTTATTTTTAAGCAAGTTTTTGTTAAATAATATTTATATCCAACTTTATAACTCGCTTATGGTTGGTCTTACAAGAAAAATGCAAATAACTATTTTGTAGGAAATGTTATCAGCTTTAATTTTGAAAGAAAGATAAAAATTGATAGGAGTAACTGTTTTCGAGATATAAGCAAAAAACCAAAGTAAAAACTGTTACCGTTTCAGAACAAAAATGTAATTCAGTTTTCAATGTTTGAGACGAAGACGAAAATGCAGCATTTAAAATCGACTCTGAAGACTTCAGTGACCTATATGTCACCCCCTTTTTTTTTTAATAAAGTATTGGACCCAATAAATTAAGTGTATTTTAAATCACAAGACATTTTCTGTTAAAGCACTTTTTTTTAAATATTAATTATTTTCAATCTTATATCGCGCTTATGGTTAGTCCTACATGAAAAATGCAAATAACTATTTTGTAGGAAATTTTATCAGCTTGAATTTTAGTAAAAAGATAAAAATTGATAGGAGTAACTGTTTTTGAGATATAAGCAAGAAACCAAAACACTGTTACCTTAATTAAGCGTTTGCATATAAGCAAATTTAGTACTATTAGTATTATTATTATTAATGTTATTGTTATTAATATGACAACTAAAGACAACTCTGAAACCTTTAGTGACTTTTATGTCTTTTTCTTTTTCCTCTACTAAAGTGTTAGACTCAATTAAACTAGTTTAATTTCAGTTTTTCAAACATTTTATTTTAAAGCAAATTTTTGTTAAATATTATTTATATCCAACTCTATAACTCGCTTATGGTTGGTCCTACAAGAAAAATGCAAATAACTATTTTGTAGGAAATTTTATCAGCTTTAATTTTGAAAGAAAGATAAAAATTGATAGGAGTAACAGTTTTCAAGATATAAGCAAAAAACCAATAAGAAAACTGTAACTGTTACTGAACAAAAATGTAATTCAGTTTTCAATGTTTGAGACGAAGACGAAAATGCAGCATTTAAAATCGACTTTGAAGACTTCAGTGACTTTTATGTCACCTCATTTTTCTTCTAATAAAGTATTGGACCCAATAAATTAAGTGTATTTTAAATCACAAGACATTTTCTGTTAAAGCACTTTTTTTTAAATGTTAGTTATTTTCAAACTTATATCTCGCTTATAGTTAGTCCTACATGAAAAATCCAAATTACTATTTTGTAGGAAATTTTATCAGCTTTAATTTTAGTAAAAGATAAAAATTGATAGGAGTAACTGTTTTCGAGATATAAGCAAGAAACCAAAACACTGTTACCTTAATTAAGCGTTTGCATATAAGCAAATTTAGTACTATTAGTATTATTATTATTAATGTTATTGTTATTAATATGACGATTAAAGACGACTCTGAAACCTTTAGTGACTTTTATGTCTTCTTCTTTTTCCTCTACTAAAGTGTTAGACACAATTAATTTAGTTTAATTTCAGTATTTCAAACATTTTATTTTAAAGCAAATTTTTGTTAAATATTATTTATATCCATCTCTATAACTCGCTCATGCTTGGTCCTACAAGAAAAATGCAAATAACTATTTTGTTGGAAATTTAATCAGCTTTAATTTTGAAAAAAAGATAAAATTTGATAGGAGTAACTGTTTTCGAGATATAAGCAAAAAACCAATAAGAAAACTGTAACTGTTACTGAACAAAAATGTAATTCAGTTTTCAATGTTTGAGACGAAGACAAAAATGCAGCATTTAAAAACGACTCTAAAGACTTCAGCGACTTTTATGTCACCTCCTTTTTCTTCTAATAAAGTATTAAACCCAATAAATTAAGTGTATTTTAAATCACAAAACATTTTCTGTTAAAACACTTTTTTTTAATTATTAATTATTTTCAAACTTATATCTCGCTTATGGTTAGTTCTACATGAAAAATGTAAATAACTATTTTGTAGGAAATTTTATCACCTTTAATTTTGGTGAAAAAGTAAAAATTGATAGAAGTAACTGTTTTCGAGATATAAGCAAAAAACAAAAAAACTGTTACCTTAATTAAGCGCTTGCATATAAGCAAATTTAGTACTACTAGTATTGTTATTGTAAATGTTATTGTTATTAATATGACGACTAAAGACAACTCTAAGACTTTAGTGACTTTTATGTCTCCTCCTTTTTCCTCTACTAAAGTGTTAGACACAATTAATTTAGTTTAATTTCGGTTTTTCAAACATTTTATTTTAAAGCAAATTTTTGTTAAATATTAAAAACTATAAAATGGCTTAGATTGCCTAAAAACACAGATCACACATGATCTTTTGCATAGAAATAAGAAAACGCTCATGTAACACACAAAATAAGCTCCATTTTTTCTTATTAAAAGTATTATTAT
Source organism: Tribolium castaneum (assembly GCF_031307605.1). Taxonomy (NCBI): domain Eukaryota; kingdom Metazoa; phylum Arthropoda; class Insecta; order Coleoptera; family Tenebrionidae; genus Tribolium; species Tribolium castaneum. Next base: position 17,128,957 of record NC_087398.1, read on the forward strand.
TATTATTACTTATGTTACTATTACTATTATTATTATTATTATTATTATTATTATTATTATTATTATTATTATTATTACTATTATTTTTATTATTATTATTACTATTATTATTATTATTATTATTATTATTAATATAATTATTATTAAAAACCGATTATAACTTTTGTATAGTAAATGTTTTTATACCAGTTTTAAAATGAGTTATTAATTTTAGACAATTTCTTGTCTAAAAACACAGATCACAGATGATCTCTTGCATAGAAATGAGAAAACGCTCAGATAACACAAAATAAGCATCATTTTTGCTTAGAAAAACTAAGCTTTAATTTAGAAAGAAATTAATTATTATAAGTATTATTATCATTATTATTATTATTATTATTATTATTATTATTATTATTATTATTAACTTTTGTATAGTAAATGTTTTTATACCAGTTTTAAAATGAGTTATTAATTTTATTCAATTTCTTGCCTAAAAACACAGATCACAGATTATTTCTTGCATAGAAATGAGTAAACGCTCATATAACACACAAAATAAGCTTCATTTTTGCATAGAAAACTAAGCTTACTTTTATTACTATTATTATTATTACTATTATTATTATTATTATTATTATTATTATTATTATTATTATTATTATTATTATTATTGCTATTATTAACTTTTGTATAGTAAATATTTTTATACCAGTTTTAAAATGAGTTATTAATTTTAGACAATTTCTTGCCTAAAAACACAGATCACAGATGATTTCTTGCATAGAAATGAAAAAACGCTTATATAACACACAAAATAAGCTTCATTTTTGCTTAGAAAACTAAGCTTACTTTTATTACTATTATTATTTTCATTATTATTATTATTAATATTATTATTATTATTACTATTATTATTATTATTATTATTATTATTATTATTATTATTGTTATTATTATTATTATTAAAAACTTATATTAAACAGACAGAAAACGTCGTATTCTGTCACAAAAAAACGAATTACGTTATAGACTTGACGAGAACGGCGTATCTCGGACACTTATAGGACTCTTATAAGGTGAAAAAGTATCAGTTTGGATTAAAACAAATTATTTTTGTTGAGTCTCAGTCTGAATTGTTTATCAGTTTAAACAAAAACGGCTTATTTTAAACGATCTTTTGCTTTGAACAAGAAAACTTACATCGAACAGACTAAAATCGTATTAATCTGGCCTAAAAGAGCAATTTATGTATCACTTTGGATAAAGGCAGCTAATCCTATTCGTTTCATTGCTTAAAATAGACAAAATTGTTAATAAATCTAACAAAAACGCTGTATTCTAGCACAAAATACTAATTACATTATAGTTTCGACGAGAATAGCTTATTTGGAATGATTCTATGCTTCCAAACGAGTAAATTTTTAATAAACAGATGCCAAACATCATGTTTTGTCCTATAAAGACATTTTATATTGCAGTTTGTACTAAAACAAAATATTTTCGTTGATTCTTTGTTAGAAGCAGCAAACCTAACATTAAAGAATCTGAAAACTTTGTATTCGGACACAAACCACCGAATTTTGTTTCAGTTTAGACAAAAACGGTTGATTTTCGACAATATTTTGCTTTGAACAAGAAAGCTTATATCAAACTGACTAAAAACGTCTTATTTTAGCACAAAACAAAAGATTTGCGTTATAGTCTTAAAGCTGATTCATGCCACAGTTTGGATAAAAACCAATTATTTTTGTTAATTCATTGTTACAAACAAGAAACCTTACATCAAAGAAACTGAAAACCCCTTATTTAGGCACAGAAATTCGAATTACGTTTCAGTCTGGACAAAAACTGCTTATTTTAGACGATCCTTTGTTTTGAACACGAAAACTTACATTAAAAAGATTAAAAACGTCTTATTCTGGCTGAAAACTGCAAATTATATATTACTCTAGATAAAAGCAATTTATCCTGATTACTCCTTTACTTAGAATAGAGTAAACTTGTATAAAACTTAATGAAAACTTTAAATTTCGTCTCAAAGAAATAATTTACGTTATAGTTTTGACCAGCACTGTTCATTTCAAACGAAATTATGATTCGAAACTAATGAACTTTTATGGGGCAGATGCAAAACCACATATTACCATATAAAGCGTTGTTTTAAAGCAAAGTATTACCTTTTGCAACAAGAAATTTCACGTCAAAGAAACTGAAAACATCGTATCCATGCACAAATATCGAATTACGTATCAGTTTAGGCAAATACAGCTTATTTTAAACGATTCCTTGCTATAAACAAGAAAAATTTTATCAAACATATTGAAAATGTCTTATTCTCAAAAATAAGAGCAAATTATGTATCAGTTTTAACAAAAGCGGATTACTCTGTTTGATTCTATGCTTAGAGTAGAGTAAACTACTATAAAACGTAATGAAAACTCTATATTCAAGCTCAAAAGAACAAATTACGTTATAGTTTTGACAAAAAAAAATTATTTCGGACAACTACATATTTCGAAGTAAGCAAACTTTAATTGAACAAGTGCAAAAGCTAATACTTTGCTTTAAAATAACGATTTATGTGGTAATATGGTATTTTGCATCTGTCCTATAAAAGTTTACTCGTTTCGCTCCATTGAATCATTCGAAATAAATTATTTTGACACAACAACGAAAATAATTTTTTTGTTTAAACTGTAACATGTCGTTTTTATAAAACGAACTAAGACGTTTGGCATCTGTTTAGTGAAAGTTTTCTCGTTTGGGGGCATAAAATCGTTTGAAATTAACAGTTCTGGTCAAAACTATAACGTAAATTATTCCTTTGAGACGAAATTTAAAGTTTTCATTAAGTTTTATACAAGTTTGCTCTATTCTAAGCAAAGGAGTAATCAGGATAAACTGTTTTTATCCAAAGTAATACATAATTTGCAGTTTTGAGCCAGAATAAGACGTTTTTAATCTTTTTAATGTAAGTTTTCGTGTTCAAAAGAAAGAATCGTCTAAAATAAGCAATTTGTGTCCAGACTGAAACGTAATTTAATTTTCTGGGCCTGAATAAGAGATTTTCAGTTTCTTTGATGTAAGGTTTCTTGTTTGTAACAATGAATAAACGAAAATCATTGGTTTTAATCCAAACTGTGACATAAATCGTTTTTTAAAGGCGAAATCAGACATTTTGCCTCTGTTCAGTGAAAGTATACTGGTTTCAAAGCATAGAATCGTTTGAAATTAACAGTTCTCGTCAAGACTATAACGCAAATCTTTAAAGTGATACAAAGAAATAATTTACGTAATAGTTTTGACCAGAATTGTTAATTTCAAACGATTTTATGCCCCCAAACGAGAAAACTTTCACTAAGCAGATGCCAAACGTCTTAGTTCGTTTTATAAAAGCGACTTATGTTACAGTTTAAACAAAAACAAATTATTTGTGTTGTTGTTGTGTCAAAATAATTTATTTCTAATGATTCAATGGAGCGAAACGGGTTAACTTTTATAGGACAGATGCAAAATACCATATTACCACATAAATCATTATTTTAAAGCAAAGTATTAGCTTTTGCACATGTTCAATTAAAGTTTGCTTACTTCGAAGTATGTAATCGTCCGAAATATTTTTTTTTGTCAAAACTATAACGTAATTTGTTCTTTTGAGCTTGAATATAGAGTTTTCATTACGTTTTATAGTAGTTTACTCTACTCTAAGCATAGAATCAAACAGAGTAATCCGCTTTTGTTAAAACTGATACATAATTTGCTCTTATTTTCGAGAATAAGACGTTTTCAATATGCTTGATAAAATTTTTCTTGTTTATAGCAAGGAATCGTTTAAAATAAGCTGTATTTGCCTAAACTGATACGTAATTAGATATTTATGTATGGATACGAAGTTTTCAGTTTCTTTGACGTGAAATTTCTTGTTGCAAAAGGTAATACTTTGCTTTAAAACAACGCTTTATATGGTAATATGTGGTTTTGCATCTGCCCCATAAAAGTTCATTAGTTTCGAATCATAATTTCGTTTGAAATAAACAGTGCTGGTCAAAACTATAACGTAAATTATTTCTTTGAGACGAAATTTAAAGTTTTCATTAAGTTTTATACAAGTTTACTCTATTCTAAGTAAAGGAGTAATCAGGATAAATTGCTTTTATCTAGAGTAATATATAATTTGCAGTTTTCAGCCAGAATAAGACGTTTTTTTTAATGTAAGTTTTCGTGTTCAAAACAAAGGATCGTCTAAAATAAGCAGTTTTTGTCCAGACTGAAACGTAATTCGAATTTCTGTGCCTAAATAAGGGGTTTTCAGTTTCTTTGATGTAAGGTTTCTTGTTTGTAACAATGAATTAACAAAAATAATTGGTTTTTATCCAAACTGTGGCATGAATCAGCTTTAAGACTATAACGCAAATCTTTTGTTTTGTGCTAAAATAAGACGTTTTTAGTCAGTTTGATATAAGCTTTCTTGTTCAAAGCAAAATATTGTCGAAAATCAACCGTTTTTGTCTAAACTGAAACAAAATTCGGTGGTTTGTGTCCGAATACAAAGTTTTCAGATTCTTTAATGTTAGGTTTGCTGCTTCTAACAAAGAATCAACGAAAATATTTTGTTTTAATACAAACTGCAATATAAAATGTCTTTATAGGACAAAACATGATGTTTGGCATCTGTTTATTAAAAATTTACTCGTTTGGAAGCATAGAATCATTCCAAATAAGCTATTCTCGTCGAAACTATAATGTAATTAGTATTTTGTGCTAGAATACAGCGTTTTTGTTAGATTTATTAACAATTTTGTCTATTTTAAGCAATGAAACGAATAGGATTAGTTGCCTTTATCCAAAGTGATACATAAATTGCTCTTTTATGCCAGATTAATACGTTTTTAGATCGTCCAAAGTAAGCCGTTTTTGTTTGAACTGATGAACAATTCAGACTGAGAGTCAACAAAAATAATTTGTTTTAATCCAAACTGATAATTTTTGACCCTATAAGAGTCCTATAAGAGTCCGAGATACGCCGTTCTCGTCAAGTCTATAACGTAATTCGTTTTTTTGTGTCAGAATACGACGTTTTCTGTCTGTTTAATATAAGTTTTTAATAATAATAATAATAATAACAATAATAATAATAATAATAATAATAATAATAATAATAATAATAATAATAATAATAATAATAAAAATAATAATAGAAATAAAAGTAAGCTTAGTTTTCTAAGCAAAAATGAAGCTTATTTTGTGTGTTATATGAGCGCTTTCTCATTTCTATGCAAGAAATCATCTGTGATCTGTATTTTTAGGCAAGAAATTGTCTAAAATTAATAACTCATTTTAAAACTGGTATAAAAACATTTACTATACAAAAGTTAATAATAATAATAATAATAATAATAATAATAATAATAATAATAATAATAATAATAATAATAATAATAATAGTAATAGTAATAATAATAATAATAATAATGAATTTCTTTCTAAATTAAAGCTTAGTTTTTCTAAGCAAAAATGATGCTTATTTTGTGTGTTATATGAGCGTTTTCTCATTTCTATGCAAGAGATCATCTGTGATCTGTGTTTTTAGGCAAGAAATTGAATAAAATTAATAACTCATTTTAAAACTGGTATAAAAACATTTACTATACAAAAGTTAATAATAATAATAATAATAATAATAATAATAATAATAATAGTAATAATAATAATAATAATAATAATAATAGTAATAAAAGAAATAATAATAATAATAATAATAATAATAATAATAATGATAATAATACTTATAATAATGAGTTTCTTTCTAAATTAAAGCTTAGTTTTTCTAAGCAAAAGTGATGCTTATTTTGTGTGTTATATGAGCGTTTTCTCATTTCTATGCAAGAGATCATCTGTGATCTGTGTTTTTAGGCAAGAAATTGAATAAATTAATAACTCATTTTAAAACTGGTATAAAAACATTTACTATACAAAAGTTAATAATAATAATAATAATAATAATAATAATAATAATAATAATAATAATAATAATAATAATAATAATAATAGTAATAATAATAATAATAATAGTAATAATGATAATAATACTTATAATAATGAATTTCTTTCTAAATTAAAGCTTAGTTTTTCTAAGCAAAAATGATGCTTATTTTGTGTGTTATATGAGCGCTTTCTCATTTCTATGCAAGAAATCATCTGTGATCTGTATTTTTAGGCAAGAAATTGTCTAAAATTAATAACTCATTTTAAAACTGGTATAAAAACATTTACTATACAAAAGTTAATAATAATAATAATAACAATAATAATAATAATAATAATAATAATAATAATAATAATAATAATAATAATATTAATAATAATGATAATAATACTTATAATAATGAATTTCTTTCTAAATTAAAGCTTAGTTTTTCTAAGCAAAAATGATGCTTATTTTGTGTGTTATATGAGCGTTTTCTCATTTCTATGCAAGAGATCATCTGTGATCTGTGTTTTTAGGCAAGAAATTGAATAAAATTAATAACTCATTTTAAAACTGGTATAAAAACTATTACTATACAAAAGTTAATAATAATAATAATAATAATAATAATAATAATAATAATAATAATAATAATAGTAATAATAATAATAATAATAATAGTAATAATAATAATAATAATAATAATAATAATAATAATAATAATAATAATGATAATAATACTTATAATAATAAATTTCTTTCTAAATTAAAGCTTAGTTTTTCTAAGCAAAAATAATGCTTATTTTGTGTGTTATATGAGCGTTTTCTCATTTCTATGCAAGAGATCATCTGTGATCTGTGTTTTTAGGCAAGAAATTGAATAAAATTAATAACTCATTTTAAAACTGGTATAAAAACATTTACTATACAAAAGTTAATAATAATATTAATAATATTAATAATAATAATAATAATAATAATAATAATAATAATAATAATAATAATAATAATAATAATAATAATAATAATAATAATAATAATAATAATAATAATAATGATAATAATACTTATAATAATAAATTTCTTTCTAAATTAAAGCTTAGTTTTTCTAAGCAAAAATGATGCTTATTTTGTGTTATCTGAGCGTTTTCTCATTTCTATGCAAGAGATCATCTGTGATCTGTGTTTTTAGGCAAGAAATTGTCTAAAATTAATAACTCATTTTAAAACTGGTATAAAAACATTTACTACACAAAAGTTATAATCGGTCTTTAATAATAATAATATTAATAATAATAATAATAATAATAATAATAATAATAATAATAATAATAATAATAATAATAATAATAATAATAATAATAATAATAATAATAATAGTAATAATAATAATAATAATAAAAATAAAAATAATAGTAGTAGTAAAAGTAAGCTTAGTTTTCTAAGCCAAAATGAAGCTTATTTTGTGTTATATGAGCGTTTTCTCATTTCTATGCAAAAGATCATGTGTGATCTGTGTTTTAAGTTGTGTCAGAATACGACGTTTTCTGTCTGTTTAATATAAGTTTTTAATAATAATAATAATAATAATAATAATAATAATAATAATAATAATAATAATAACAATAATAATAATAACAATAATAATATTAATAATAATAATAATAATAATAATAGTAATAGTAACAAAAGTAATAATAATAATAATACTTTTAAAAAGGAAAAATGGAGCTTATTTTGTGTGTTACATGAGCGTTTTCTCATTTTTATGCAAAAGATCATGTGTGATCTGTGTTTTTAGGCAATCTAAGCCATTTTATAGTTTTTAATATTTAACAAAAATTTGCTTTAAAATAAAATGTTTGAAAAACCGAAATTAAACTAAATTAATTGTGTCTAACACTTTAGTAGAGGAAAAAGGAGAGACATAAAAGTCACTAAAGTCTTAAAGTTGTCTTTAGTCGTCTTATTAATAACAATAACATTTATAATAACAATACTAGTAGTACTAAATTTGCTTATATGCAAGCGCTTAATTAAGGTAACAGTTTTTTTGTTTTCTGCCTATATCTCGAAAACAGTTACTCCTATCAATTTTTACTTTTTCACCAAAATTAAAGGTGATAAAATTTCCTACAAAATAGTTATTTGCATTTTTCATGTAGAACTAACCATAAGCGAGATATAAGTTTGAAAATAATTATTAATTAAAAAAAAGTGTTTTAACAGAAAATGTCTTGTGATTTAAAATACACTTAATTTGTTGGGTCCAATACTTTATTAGAAGAAAAAGGAGGTGACATAAAAGTCACTGAAGTCTTCAGAGTCGTTTTTAAATGGTGCATTTTTGACTTCGTCTCAAACATTGAAAACTAAATAACATTTTTGTTCAGTAACAGTTACAGTTTTCTTATTGGTTTTTTGCTTAAATCTCGAAAACAGTTACTCCTATCAATTTTTATCTTTTTTTCAAAATTAAAGCTGATAAAATTTCCTACAAAATAGTTATTTGCATTTTTTTGTAGGACCAACCATAAGCGAGTTATAGAGTTGGATATAAATAATATTTAACAAAAATTTGCTTTAAAATAAAATGTTTGAAAAACCGAAATTAAACTAAATTAATTGAGTCTAACACTTTAGTAGAGGAAAAAGAAAAAGACATAAAAGTCACTAAAGGTTTCAGAGTTGTCTTTAGTTGTCATATTAATAACAATAACATTAATAATAATAATACTAATAGTACTAAATTTGCTTATATGCAAACGCTTAATTAAGGTAACAGTGTTTTGGTTTCTTGCTTAAATCTCGAAAACAGTTACTCCTATCAATTTTTATCTTTTTACTAAAATTCAAGCTGATAAAATTTCCTACAAAATAATTATTTGCATTTTTCATGTAGGACTAACCATAAGCGAGATATATGATTGAAAATAATTAATATTTAAAAAAAAAGTGCTTTAACAGAAAATGTCTTGTGATTTAAAATACACTTAATTTATTGGGTCCAATACTTTATTAGAAGAAAAAGGAAGTGACATAAAAGTCACTGAAGTCTTCAGAGTCGTTTTTAAATGCTGCAGTTTCGTCTTCGTCTCAAATATTGAAAACTGAATTACATTTTTGTTCAGTAACAGTCACAATTTTCTTATTGGTTTTTTGCTTATATCTCGAAAACAGTTACTCCTATCAATTTTTATCTTTCTATCAAAATTAAAGCTGATAAAATTTCCTACAAAATAGTTATTTGCATTTTTCTTGTAGGACCAACCATAAGCGAGTTATAGAGTTGGATATAAATAATATTTAACAAAAATTTGCTTTAAAATAAAATGTTTGAAAAACTGAAATTAAACTAATTTAATTGTGTCTAACACTTTAGTAGAGAAAAAAGAAGAAGACATAAAAGTCACTAAAGGTTTCAAAGTTGTCTTTAATCGTCATATTAATAACAATAACATTAATGATAATAATACTAATAGTACTAAATTTGCTTAATTGCAAACGCTTAATTAAGGTAACAGTGTTTTGGTTTCTTGCTCATATCTCGAAAACAGTTACTCCTATCAATTTTTATCTTTTTACTAAAATTCAAGCTGATAAAATTTCCTACAAAATAGTTATTTGCATTTTTTATGTAGGACTAACCATAAGCGAGATATAAGATTGAAAATAATTAATATTTAAAAAAGAAGTGCTTTAACAGAAAATGTCTTGTGATTTAAAATACACTTAATTTATTAGGTCCAATATTTTATTAAAAAAAAAGGGGGTGACATATAAGTCACTGAAGTCTTCGGAGTCGATTTTAAATGCTGCATTTTCGTCTTCGTCTCAAACATTGAAAACTGAATTACATTTTTGTTCTGAAACGGTAACAGTTTTTACTTTGGTTTTTTGCTTATATCTCGAAAACAGTTACTCCTATCAATTTTTATCTTTCTTTCAAAATTAAAGCTGATAACATTTCCTACAAAATAGTTATTTGCATTTTTCTTGTAGGACCAACCATAAGCGAGTTATAAAGTTGGATATAAATAATATTTAACAAAAACTTGCTTAAAAATAAAATGTTTGAAATACTGAAATTAAACTAAATTAATTGTGTCTAACACTTTAGTAGAGAAAAAAGAAAAAGACATAAAAGTCACCAAAATCTTCAGAATCGTTTTTAGTCGTCATATTAATAACAATAACATTAATAATAATAATACTAATAGTACTAAATCTGCTTATATGCAAGCGCTTTATTAAGGTAACAGTTTTTTGGTTTCTTGCTTATATCTCGAAAACAGTTACTCCTATGAATTTTTGTCTTTCTTTCAAAATTAAAGCTGATAAAATATTCTACAAAATAGTTATTTGCATTTTTCTTGTAGGACCAACCATAAGCGAGTTATAGAGTTGGATATAAATAATATTTAACAAAAATTTGCTTTAAAATAAAATGTTTGAAAAACTGAAATTAAACTAATTTAACTGTGTCTAACACTTTAGTAGAGAAAAAAGGAAAAGACATAAAAGTCACTAAAGGTTTCAGAGTTGTCTTTAGTTGTCATATTAATAACAATAACATTAATAATAATAATACTAATAGTACTAAATTTGCTTATATGCAAACGCTTAATTAAGGTAACAGTGTTTTGGTTTCTTGCTTATATCTCGAAAACAGTTACTCCTATCAATTTTTATCTTTTTACTAAAATTCAAGCTGATAAAATTTCCTACAAAATAGTTATTTGCATTTTTCATGTAGGACTAACCATAAGCGAGATATATGATTGAAAATAATTAATATTTAAAAAAAAAGTGCTTTAACAGAAAATGTCTTGTGATTTAAAATACACTTAATTTATTGGGTCCAATACTTTATTAGAAGAAAAAGGAAGTGACATAAAAGTCACTGAAGTCTTCAGAGTCGTTTTTAAATGCTGCAGTTTCGTCTTCGTCTCAAACATTGAAAACCGAATTACATTTTTGTTCAGTAACAGTCACAGTTTTCTTATTGGTTTTTTGCTTATATCTCGAAAACTGTTACTTCAATCAATTTTTATCTTTCTTTCAAAATTAAAGCTGATAAAATTTCCTACAAAATAGTTATTTGCATTTTTCTTGTAGGACCAACCATAAGCGAGTTATAGAGTTGGATATAAATAATATTTAACAAAAATTTGCTTTAAAATAAAATGTTTGAAAAACTGAAATTAAACTAATTTAATTGTGTCTAACACTTTAGTAGAGAAAAAAGAAGAAGACATAAAAGTCACTAAAGGTTTCAAAGTTGTCTTTAATCGTCATATTAATAACAATAACATTAATAATAATAATACTAATAGTACTAAATTTGCTTATATGCAAACGCTTAATTAAGGTAACAGTGTTTTGGTTTCTTGCTCATATCTCGAAAACAGTTACTCCTATCAATTTTTATTTTTTTACTAAAATTCAAGCTGATAAAATTTCCTACAAAATAGTTATTTGCATTTTTTATGTAGGACTAACCATAAGCGAGATATAAGATTGAAAATAATTAATATTTAAAAAAGAAGTGGTTTAACAGAAAATGTCTTGTGATTTAAAATACACTTAATTTATTAGGTCCAATATTTTATTAAAAAAAAAAGGGGGTGACATATAAGTCACTGAAGTCTTCAGAGTCGATTTTAAATGCTGCATTTTCGTCTTCGTCTCAAACATTGAAAACTGAATTACATTTTTGTTCTGAAACGGTAACAGTTTTTACTTTGGTTTTTTGCTTATATCTCGAAAACAGTTACTCCTATCAATTTTTATCTTTCTTTCAAAATTAAAGCTGATAATATTTCCTACAAAATAGTTATTTGCATTTTTCTTGTAGGACCAACCATAAGCGAGTTATAAAGTTGGATATAAATAATATTTAACAAAAACTTGCTTAAAAATAAAATGTTTGAAATACTGAAATTAAACTAAATTAATTGTGTCTAACACTTTAGTAGAGAAAAAAGAAAAAGGCATAAAAGTCACCAAAGTCTTCAGAATCGTTTTTAGTCGTCATATTAATAACAATAACATTAATAATAATAATACTAATAGTACTAAATCTGCTTATATGCAAGCGCTTTATTAAGGTAACAGTTTTTTGGTTTCTTGCTTATATCTCGAAAACAGTTACTCCTATGAATTTTTGTCTTTCTTTCAAAATTAAAGCTGATAAAATATTCTACAAAATAGTTATTTGCATTTTTCTTGTAGGACCAACCATAAGCGAGTTATAGAGTTGGATATAAATAATATTTAACAAAAATTTGCTTTAAAATAAAATGTTTGAAAAACTGAAATTAAACTAATTTAACTGTGTCTAACACTTTAGTAGAGAAAAAAGGAAAAGACATAAAAGTCACTAAAGGTTTCAGAGTTGTCTTTAGTTGTCATATTAATAACAATAACATTAATAATAATAATACTAATAGTACTAAATTTGCTTATACGCAAACGCTTAATTAAGGTAACAGTGTTTTGGTTTCTTGCTTATATCTCGAAAACAGTTACTCCTATCAATTTTTATCTTTTTACTAAAATTCAAGCTGATAAAATTTCCTACAAAATAGTTATTTGCATTTTTCATGTAGGACTAACCATAAGCGAGATATATGATTGAAAATAATTAATATTTAAAAAAAAAGTGCTTTAACAGAAAATGTCTTGTGATTTAAAATACACTTAATTTATTGGGTCCAATACTTTATTAGAAGAAAAAGGAAGTGACATAAAAGTTACTGAAGTCTTCAGAGTCGTTTTTAAATGCTGCAGTTTCATCTTCGTCTCAAACATTGAAAACCGAATTACATTTTTGTTCAGTAACAGTCACAGTTTTCTTATTGGTTTTCTGCTTATATCTCGAAAACAGTTACTCCTATCAATTTTTATCTTTTTTTCAAAATTAAAGCTGATAAAATTTCCTACAAAATAGTTATTTGCATTTTTCTTGTAGGACCAACCATAAGCGAGTTATAGAGTTGGATATAAATAATATTTAACAAAAATTTGCTTTAAAATAAAATGTTTGAAAAACTTAAATTAAACTAATTTAATTGTGTCTAACACTTTAGTAGAGGAAAAAGAAGAAGACATAAAAGTCACTAGAGGTTTCAAAGTTGTCTTTAATCGTCATATTAATAACAATAACATTAATAATAATAATACTAATTGTACTAAATTTGCTTATATGCAAACGCTTAATTAAGGTAACAGTGTTTTGGTTTCTTGCTCATATCTCGAAAACAGTTACTCCTATCAATTTTTATTTTTTTACTAAAATTCAAGCTGATAAAATTTCCTACAAAATAGTTATTTGCATTTTTTATGTAGGACTAACCATAAGGGAGATATAAGATTGAAAATAATTAATATTTAAAAAAGAAGTGCTTTAACAGAAAATGTCTTGTGATTTAAAATACACTTAATTTATTAGGTCCAATACTTTATTAAAAAAAAAGGGGGTGACATATAAGTCACTGAAGTCTTCAGAGTCGATTTTAAATGCTGCATTTTCGTCTTCGTCTCAAACATTGAAAACTGAATTACATTTTTGTTCTGAAACGGTAACAGTTTTTACTTTGGTTTTTTGCTTATATCTCAAAAACAATTACTCCTATCAATTTTTATCTTTCTTTCAAAATTAAAGCTGATAACATTTCCTAAAAAATAGTTATTTGCATTTTTCTTGTAGGACCAACCATAAGCGAGTTATAAAGTTGGATATAAATAATATTTAACAAAAACTTGCTTAAAAATAAAATGTTTGAAATACTGAAATTAAACTAAATTAATTGTGTCTAACACTTTAGTAGAGAAAAAAGAAAAAGACATAAAAGTCACCAAAGTCTTCAGAATCGTTTTTAGTCGTCATATTAATAACAATAACATTAATAATAATAATACTAATAGTACTAAATCTGCTTATATGCAAGCGCTTTATTAAGGTAACAGTTTTTTGGTTTCTTGCTTATATCTCGAAAACAGTTACTCCTATAAATTTTTGTTTTTTTTTCAAAATTAAAGCTGATAAAAATTCCTACAAAATAGTTATTTGCATTTTTCTTGTAGGACCAACCATAAACGAGTTATAGAGTTGGATATAAATAATATTTAACAAAAATTTGCTTTAAAATGAAATGTTTGAAAAACTGAAATTAAACTAATTTAATTGTGTCTAACACTTTAGTAGAGGAAAAAGGAAAGGACATAAAAGTCACTAAAGGTTTCAGAGTTGTCTTTAGTTGTCATATTAATAACAATAACATTAATAATAATAATACTAATAGTACTAAATTTGCTTATATGCAAACGCTTAATTAAGGTAACAGTGTTTTGGTTTCTTGCTTATATCTCGAAAACAGTTACTCCTATCAACTTTTATCTTTTTACTAAAATTCAAGCTGATAAAATTTTCTACAAAATAGTTATTTGCATTTTTCATGTAGGACTAACCATAAGCGAGATATATGATTGAAAATAATTAATATTTAAAAAAAAAGTGCTTTAACAGAAAATGTCTTGTGATTTAAAATACACTTAATTTATTGGGTCCAATACTTTATTAGAAGAAAAAGGAAGTGACATAAAAGTCACTGAAGTCTTCAGAGTCGTTTTTAAATGCTGCAGTTTCGTCTTCGTCTCAAACATTGAAAACTGAATTACATTTTTGTTCAGTAACAGTCACAGTTTTCTTATTGGTTTTTTGCTTATATCTCGAAAACAGTTACTCCTATCAATTTTTATCTTTCTGTCAAAATTAAAGCTGATAAAATTTTCTACAAAATAGTTATTTGCATTTTTCTTGTAGGACCAACCATAAGCGAGTTATAGAGTTGGATATAAATAATATTTAACAAAAATTTGCTTTAAAATAAAATGTTTGAAAAACTGAAATTAAACTAATTTAATTGTGTCTAACACTCTAGTAGAGGAAAAAGAAGAAGACATAAAAGTCACTAAAGGTTTCAAAGTTGTCTTTAATCGTCATATTAATAACAATAACATTAATAATAATAATACTAATAGTACTAAATCTGCTTATATGCAAGCGCTTTATTAAGGTAACAGTTTTTTGGTTTCTTGCTTATATCTCGAAAACAGTTACTCCTATGAATTTTTGTCTTTCTTTCAAAATTAAAGCTGATAAAATATTCTACAAAATAGTTATTTGCATTTTTCTTGTAGGACCAACCATAAGCGAGTTATAGAGTTGGATATAAATAATATTTAACAAAAATTTGCTTTAAAATAAAATGTTTGAAAAACTGAAATTAAACTAATTTAACTGTGTCTAACACTTTAGTAGAGGAAAAAGAAGAAGACATAAAAGTCACTAAAGGTTTCAAAGTTGTCTTTAATCGTCATATTAATAACAATAACATTAATAATAATAATACTAATAGTACTAAATTTGCTTATATGCAAACGCTTAATTAAGGTAACAGTGTTTTGGTTTCTTGCTTATATCTCGAAAACAGTTACTCCTATCAACTTTTATCTTTTTACTAAAATTCAAGCTGATAAAATTTCCTACAAAATAATTATTTGCATTTTTTATGTAGGACTAACCATAAGCGAGATATAAGATTGAAAATAATTAATATTTAAAAAAGAAGTGCTTTAACAGAAAATGTCTTGTGATTTAAAATACACTTAATTTATTAGGTCCAATACTTTATTAGAAAAAAAAGGGGTGACATATAAGTCACTGAAGTTTTCAGAGTCGATTTTAAATGCTGCATTTTCGTCTTCGTCTCAAACATTGAAAACTGAATTACATTTTTGTTCTGAAACGGTAACAGTTTTTACTTTCGTTTTTTGCTTATATCTCGAAAACAGTTACTCCTATCAATTTTTATCTTTCTTTCAAAATTAAAGCTGATAACATTTCCTACAAAATAGTTATTTGCATTTTTCTTGTAGGACCAACCATAAGCGAGTTATAAAGTTGGATATAAATAATATTTAACTAAAACTTGCTTAAAAATAAAATGTTTGAAATACTGAAATTAAACTAAATTAATTGTGTCTAACACTTTAGTAGAGAAAAAAGAAAAAGACATAAAAGTCACCAAAGTCTTCAGAATCGTTTTTAGTCGTCATATTAATAACAATAACATTAATAATAATAATACTAATAGTACTAAATCTGCTTATATGCAAGCGCTTTATTAAGGTAACAGTTTTTTGGTTTCTTGCTTATATCTCGAAAACAGTTACTCCTATGAATTTTTGTCTATTTTTCAAAATTAAAGCTGATAAAATTTCCTACAAAATAGTTATTTGCATTTTTCTTGTAGGACCAACCATAAGCGAGTTATAGAGTTGGATATAAATAATTTTTAACAAAAATTTGCTTTAAAATAAAATGTTTGAAAAACTGAAATTAAACTAATTTAATTGTGTCTAACACTTTAGTAGAGGAAAAAGGAAAAGACATAAAAGTCACTAAAGGTTTCAGAGTTGTCTTTAGTTGTCATATTAATAACAATAACATTAATAATAATAATACTAATAGTATTAAATTTGCTTATATGCAAACGCTTAATTAAGGTAACAGTGTTTTGGTTTCTTGCTTATATCTCGAAAACAGTTACTCCTATCAATTTTTATTTTTTTACTAAAATTTAAGCTGATAAAATTTCCTACAAAATAGTTATTTGCATTTTTCATGTAGGACTAACCATAAGCGAGATATATGATTGAAAATAATTAATATTTAAAAAAAAAGTGCTTTAACAGAAAATGTCTTGTGATTTAAAATACACTTAATTTATTGGGTCCAATACTTTATTAGAAGAAAAAGGAAGTGACATAAAAGTCACTGAAGTCTTCAGAGTCGTTTTTAAATGCTGCAGATTCGTCTTCGTCTCAAACATTGAAAACTGAATTACATTTTTGTTCAGTAACAGTCACAGTTTTCTTATTGGTTTTTTGCTTATATCTCGAAAACAGTTACTCCTATCAATTTTTATCTTTCTGTCAAAATTAAAGCTGATAAAATTTCCTACAAAATAGTTATTTGCATTTTTCTTGTAGGACCAACCATAAGCGAGTTATAGAGTTGGATATAAATAATATTTAACAAAAACTTGCTTAAAAATAAAATGTTTGAAATACTGAAATTAAACTAAATTAATTGTGTCTAACACTTTAGTAGAGAAAAAAGAAAAGGACATAAAAGTCACCAAAGTCTTCAGAATCGTTTTTAGTCGTCATATTAATAACAATAACATTAATAATAATAATACTAATAGTACTAAATCTGCTTATATGCAAGCGCTTTATTAAGGTAACAGTTTTTTGGTTTCTTGCTTATATCTCGAAAATAGTCACTCCTATAAATTTTTGTCTTTCTTTCAAAATTAAAGCTGATAAAATATTCTACAGAATAGTTATTTGCATTTTTCTTGTAGGACCAACTATAAGCGAGTTATAGAGTTGGATATAAATAATATTTAACAAAAATTTGCTTTAAAATAAAATGTTTGAAAAACTGAAATTAAACTAATTTAACTGTGTCTAACACTTTAGTAGAGAAAAAAGGAAAAGACAAAAAAGTCACTAAAGGTTTCAGAGTTGTCTTTAGTTGTCATATTAATAACAATAACATTAATAATAATAATACTAATAGTACTAAATTTGCTTATATGCAAACGCTTAATTAAGGTAACAGTGTTTTGGTTTCTTGCTTATATCTCGAAAACAGTTACTCCTATCAATTTTTATCTTTTTACTAAAATTCAAGCTGATAAAATTTTCTACAAAATAGTTATTTGCATTTTTCATGTAGGACTAACCATAAGCGAGATATATGATTGAAAATAATTAATATTTAAAAAAAAAAGTGCTTTAACAGAAAATGTCTTGTGATTTAAAATACACTTAATTTATTGGGTCCAATACTTTATTAGAAGAAAAAGGAAGTGACATAAAAGTCACTGAAGTCTTCAGAGTCGTTTTTAAATGCTGCAGTTTCGTCTTCGTCTCAAACATTGAAAACCGAAATACATTTTTGTTCAGTAACAGTCACAGTTTTCTTATTGGTTTTTTGCTTATATCTCGAAAACAGTTACTCCTATCAATTTTTATCTTTCTTTCAAAATTAAAGCTGATAAAATTTCCTACAAAATAGTTATTTGCATTTTTCTTGTAGGACCAACCATAAGCGAGTTATAGAGTTGGATATAAATAATATTTAACAAAAATTTACTTTAAAATAAAATGTTTAAAAAACTGAAATTAAACTAATTTAATTGTGTCTAACACTTTAGTAGAGGAAAAAGAAGAAGACATAAAAGTCACTAAAGGTTTCAAAGTTGTCTTTAATCGTCATATTAATAACAATAACATTAATAATAATAATACTAATAGTACTAAATTTGCTTATATGCAAACGCTTAATTAAGGTAACAGTGTTTTGGTTTCTTGCTCATATCTCGAAAACAGTTACTCCTATCAATTTTTAACTTTTTACTAAAATTCAAGCTGATAAAATTTCCTACAAAATAGTTATTTGCATTTTTTATGTAGGACTAACCATAAGCGAGATATAAGATTGAAAATAATTAATATTTAAAAAAGAAGTGCTTTAACAGAAAATGTCTTGTGATTTAAAATACACTTAATTTATTAGGTCCAATACTTTATTAGAAAAAAAAGGGGGTGACATATAAGTCACTGAAGTCTTCAGAGTCGATTTTAAATGCTGCATTTTCGTCTTCGTCTCAAACATTGAAAACGGAATTACATTTTTGTTCTGAAACGGTAACAGTTTTTACTTTGGTTTTTTGCTTATATCTCGAAAACAGTTACTCCTATCAATTTTTATCTTTCTTTCAAAATTAAAGCTGATAACATTTCCTACAAAATAGTTATTTGCATTTTTCTTGTAGGACCAACCATAAGCGAGTTATAAAGTTGGATATAAATAATATTTAACAAAAACTTGCTTAAAAATAAAATGTTTGAAATACTGAAATTAAACTAAATTAATTGTGTCTAACACTTTAGTAGAGAAAAAAGAAAAGGACATAAAAGTCACCAAAGTCTTCAGAATCGTTTTTAGTCGTCATATTAATAACAATAACATTAATAATAATAATACTAATAGTACTAAATCTGCTTATATGCAAGCGCTTTATTAAGGTAACAGTTTTTTGGTTTCTTGCTTATATCTCGAAAACAGTTACTCCTATTAATTTTTGTCTTTCTTTCAAAATTAAAGCTGATAAAATATTCTACAGAATAGTTATTTGCATTTTTCTTGTAGGACCAACCATAAGCGAGTTATAGAGTTGGATATAAATAATATTTAACAAAAATTTGCTTTAAAATAAAATGTTTGAAAAACTGAAATAAAACTAATTTAACTGTGTCTAACACTTTAGTAGAGAAAAAAGGAAAAGACATAAAAGTCACTAAAGGTTTCAGAGTTGTCTTTAGTTGTCATATTAATAACAATAACATTAATAATAATAATACTAATAGTACTAAATTTGCTTATATGCAAACGCTTAATTAAGGTAACAGTGTTTTGGTTTCTTGCTTATATCTCGAAAACAGTTACTCCTATCAATTTTTATCTTTTTACTAAAATTCAAGCTGATAAAATTTCCTACAAAATAGTTATTTGCATTTTTCATGTAGGACTAACCATAAGCGAGATATATGATTGAAAATAATTAATATTTAAAAAAAAAGTGCTTTAACAGAAAATGTCTTGTGATTTAAAATACACTTAATTTATTGGGTCCAATACTTTATTAGAAGAAAAAGGAAGTGACATAAAAGTCACTGAAGTCTTCAGAGTCGTTTTTAAATGCTGCAGTTTCGTCTTCGTCTCAAACATTGAAAACCGAATTACATTTTTGTTCAGTAACAGTCACAGTTTTCTTATTGGTTTTTTGCTTATATCTCGAAAACCGTTACTCCTATCAATTTTTATCTTTCTTTCAAAATTAAAGCTGATAAAATTTCCTACAAAATAGTTATTTGCATTTTTCTTGTAGGACCAACCATAAGCGAGTTATAGAGTTGGATATAAATAATATTTAACAAAAATTTGCTTTAAAATAAAATGTTTGAAAAACTGAAATTAAACTAATTTAATTGTGTCTAACACTTTAGTAGAGGAAAAAGAAGAAGACATAAAAGTCACTAAAGGTTTCAAAGTTGTCTTTAATCGTCATATTAATAACAATAACATTAATAATAATAATACTAATAGTACTAAATTTGCTTATATGCAAACGCTTAATTAAGGTAACAGTGTTTTGGTTTCTTGCTCATATCTCGAAAACAGTTACTCCTATCAATTTTTATCTTTTTACTAAAATTCAAGCTGATAAAATTTTCTACAAAATAGTTATTTGCATTTTTTATGTAGGACTAACCATAAGCGAGATATAAGATTGAAAATAATTAATATTTAAAAAAGAAGTGCTTTAACAGAAAATGTCTTGTGATTTAAAATACACTTAATTTATTAGGTCCAATACTTTATTAGAAAAAAAAGGAAGTGACATATAAGTCACTGAAGTCTTCAGAGTCGATTTTAAATGCTGCATTTTCGTCTTCGTCTCAAACATTGAAAACTGAATTACATTTTTGTTCTGAAACGGTAACAGTTTTTACTTTGGTTTTTTGCTTATATCTCGAAAACAGTTACTCCTATCAATTTTTATCTTTCTTTCAAAATTAAAGCTGATAACATTTCCTACAAAATAGTTATTTGCATTTTTCTTGTAGGACCAACCATAAGCGAGTTATAAAGTTGGATATAAATAATATTTAACAAAAACTTGCTTAAAAATAAAATGTTTGAAATACTGAAATTAAACTAAATTAATTGTGTCTAACACTTTAGTAGAGAAAAAAGAAAAAAACATAAAAGTCACCAAAGTCTTCAGAATCGTTTTTAGTCGTCATATTAATAACAATAACATTAATAATAATAATACTAACAGTACTAAATCTGCTTATATGCAAGCGCTTTATTAAGGTAACAGTTTTTTGGTTTCTTGCTTATATCTCGAAAACAGTTACTCCTATGAATTTTTGTCTTTCTTTCAAAATTAAAGCTGATAAAATATTCTACAAAATAGTTATTTGCATTTTTCTTGTAGGACCAACCATAAGCGAGTTATAGAGTTAGATATAAATAATATATAACAAAAATTTGCTTTAAAATAAAATGTTTGAAAAACTGAAATTAAACTAATTTAACTGTGTCTAACACTTTAGTAGAGGAAAAAGGAAAAGACATAAAAGTCACTAAAGGTTTCAGAGTTGTCTTTAGTTGTCATATTAATAACAATAACATTAATAATAATAATACTAATAGTACTAAATTTGCTTATATGCAAACGCTTAATTAAGGTAACAGTGTTTTGGTTTCTTGCTTATATCTCGAAAACAGTTACTCCTATCAATTTTTATCTTTTTACTAAAATTCAAGCTGATAAAATTTCCTACAAAATAGTTATTTGCATTTTTCATGTAGGACTAACCATAAGCGAGATATAAGTTTGAAAATAATTAATATTTAAAAAAAAAGTGCTTTAACAGAAAATGTCTTGTGATTTAAAATACACTTAATTTATTAGGTCCAATACTTTATTAGAAGAAAAAGGGGGTGACATATAAGTCACTGAAGTCTTCAGAGTCGATTGTAAATGCTGCATTTTCGTCTTCGTCTCAAACATTGAAAACTGAATTACATTTTTGTTCTGAAACGTTAACAGTTTTCACTTTGGTTTTTTGCTTATATCTCGAAAACAATTACTCCTATCAGTTTTTATTTTTTTTTTTAAATAAAGCTGATAAAATTTCCTACAAAATAGTTATTTGCATTTTTCTTGTGGGACCAACCATAAGCGAGTTATAAAGTTGGATATAAATAATATTTAACAAAAACTTGCTTAAAAATAAAATGTTTGAAATACTGAAATTAAACTAAATTAATTGTGTCTAACACTTTAGTAGAGAAAAAAGAAAAAGACATAAAAGTTACCAAAGTCTTCAGAATCGTTTTTAGTCGTCATATTAATAACAATAACATTAATAATAATAATACTAATAATAATACTATTAGTATTATTATTATTAATGTTATTGTTATTAATATGACGACTAAAAACGATTCTGAAGACTTTGGTGACTTTTATGTCTTTTTCTTTTTTCTCTACTAAAGTGTTAGACACAATTAATTTAGTTTAATTTCAGTATTTCAAACATTTTATTTTTAAGCAAGTTTTTCTTAAATATTATTTATATCCAACTTTATAACTCGCTTATGGTTGGTCCTACAAGAAAAATGCAAATAACTATTTTGTAGGAAATGTTATCAGCTTTAATTTTGAAAGAAAGATAAAAATTGATAGGAGTAACTGTTTTCGAGATATGAGCAAGAAACCAAAACACTGTTACCTTAATTAAGCGTTTGCATATAAGCAAATTTAGTACTATTAGTATTATTATTATTAATGTTATTGTTATTAATATGACGATTAAAGGCAACTTTGAAACCTTTAGTGACTTTTATGTCTTCTTCTTTTTCCTCTACTAAAGTGTTAGACACAATTAAATTAGTTTAATTTCAGTTTTTCAAACATTTTATTTTAAAGCAAATTTTTCTTAAATATTATTTATATCCAACTCTATAACTCGCTTATGGTTGATCCTACAAGAAAAATGCAAATATCTATTTTGTAGGAAATTTTATCAGCTTTAATTTTGACAAAAAGATAAAAATTGATAGGAGTAACTGTTTTCGAGATATAAGCAAAAAACCAATAAGAAAACTGTGACTGTTACTGAACAAAAATGTAATTCAGTTTTCAATGTTTGAGACGAAGACGAAACTGCAGCATTTAAAAACGACTCTGAAGACTTCAGTGACTTTTATGTCACTTCCTTTTTCTTCTAATAAAGTATTGGACCCAATAAATTAAGTGTATTTTAAATCACAAGACATTTTCTGTTAAAGCACTTTTTTTTTAAATATTAATTATTTTCAATCATATATCTCGCTTATGGTTAGTCCTACATGAAAAATGCAAATAACTATTTTATAGGAAATTTTATCAGCTTGAATTTTAGTAAAAAGATAAAAATTGATAGGAGTAACTGTTTTCGAGATATAAGCAAGAAACCAAAACACTGTTACCTTAATTAAGCGTTTGCATATAAGCAAATTTAGTACTATTAGTATTATTATTATTAATGTTATTGTTATTAATATGACAACTAAAGACAACTCTGAAACCTTTAGTGACTTTTATGTCTTTTCCTTTTTCCTCTACTAAAGTGTTAGACACAATTAAATTAGTTTAATTTCAGTTTTTCAAACATTTTATTTTAAAGCAAATTTTTGTTAAAAATTATTTATATCCAACTCTATAACTCGCTTATGGTTGGTCCTACAAGAAAAATGCAAATAACTATTTTGTAGGAAATTTTATCAGCTTTAATTTTTAAAAAAAGACAAAAATTCATAGGAGTAACTGTTTTCGAGATATAAGCAAGAAACCAAAAAACTGTTACCTTAATAAAGCGCTTGCATCTAAGCAGATTTAGTACTATTAGTATTATTATTATTAATGTTATTGTTATTAATATGACGACTAAAAACGATTCTGAAGACTTTGGTGACTTTTATGTCTTTTTCTTTTTTCTCTACTAAAGTGTTAGACACAATTAATTTAGTTTAATTTCAGTATTTCAAACATTTTATTTTTAAGCAAGTTTTTGTTAAATATTATTTATATCCAACTTTATAACTCGCTTATGGTTGGTCCTACAAGAAAAATGCAAATAACTATTTTGTAGGAAATGTTATCAGCTTTAATTTTGAAAGAAAGATAAAAATTGATAGGAGTAACTGTTTTCGAGATATAAGCAAAAAACCAATGTAAAAACTGTTACCGTTTCAGAACAAAAATGTAATTCAGTTTTCAATGTTTGAGACGAAGACGAAAATGCAGCATTTAAAATCGACTCTGAAGACTTCAGTGACTTATATGTCACCCCCTTTTTTTCTAATAAAGTATTGGACCTAATAAATTAAGTGTATTTTAAATCACAAGACATTTTCTGTTAAAGCACTTTTTTTTTAAATATTAATTATTTTCAATCATATATCTCGCTTATGGTTAGTCCTACATGAAAAATGCAAATAACTATTTTATAGGAAATTTTATCAGCTTGAATTTTAGTAAAAAGATAAAAATTGATAGGAGTAACTGTTTTCGAGATATAAGCAAGAAACCAAAACACTGTTATCTTAATTAAGCGTTTGCATATAAGCAAATTTAGTACTATTAGTATTATTATTATTAATGTTATTGTTATTAATATGACAACTAAAGACAACTCTGAAACCTTTAGTGACTTTTATGTCTTTTCCTTTTTCCTCTACTAAAGTGTTAGACACAATTAAATTAGTTTAATTTCAGTTTTTCAAACATTTTATTTTAAAGCAAATTTTTGTTAAAAAGTATTTATATCCAACTCTATAACTCGCTTATGGTTGGTCCTACAAGAAAAATGCAAATAACTATTTTGTAGGAAATTTTATCAGCTTTAATTTTGAAAAAAAGACAAAAATTTATAGGAGTAACTGTTTTCGAGATATAAGCAAGAAACCAAAAAACTGTTACCTTAATAAAGCGCTTGCATATAAGCAGATTTAGTACTATTAGTATTATTATTATTAATGTTATTGTTATTAATATGACGATTAAAAACGATTCTGAAGACTTTGGTGACTTTTATGTCTTTTTCTTTTTTCTCTACTAAAGTGTTTGACACAATTAATTTAGTTTAATTTCAGTATTTCAAACATTTTATTTTTAAGCAAGTTTTTGTTAAATATTATTTATATCCAACTTTATAACTCGCTTATGGTTGGTCCTACAAGAAAAATGCAAATAACTATTTTGTAGGAAATGTTATCAGCTTTAATTTTGAAAGAAAGATAAAAATTGATAGGAGTAACTGTTTTCGAGATATAAGCAAGAAACCAAAACACTGTTACCTTAATTAAGCGTTTGCATATAAGCAAATTTAGTACTATTAGTATTATTATTATTAATGTTATTGTTATTAATATGAAAACTAAAGACAACTCTGAAACCTTTAGTGACTTTTATGTCTTTTCCTTTTTCCTCTACTAAAGTGTTAGACACAATTAAATTAGTTTAATTTCAGTTTTTCAAACATTTTATTTTAAAGCAAATTTTTGTTAAAAATTATTTATATCCAACTCTATAACTCGCTTATGGTTGGTCCTACAAGAAAAATGCAAATAACTATTTTGTAGGAAATTTTATCAGCTTTAATTTTTAAAAAAAGACAAAAATTCATAGGAGTAACTGTTTTCGAGATATAAGCAAGAAACCAAAAAACTGTTACCTTAATAAAGCGCTTGCATATAAGCAGATTTAGTACTATTAGTATTATTATTATTAATGTTATTGTTATTAATATGACGACTAAAAACGATTCTGAAGACTTTGGTGACTTTTATGTCTTTTTCTTTTTTCTCTACTATAGTGGCGGTCAGCTCGGTTTGCGTGTGCGTCATCAATTTCATTTTTTCATTACCAACACAAAACTGTAAAAAAATTATCAAAAACAATGCAAATTGAAACAACTAAGGGGTATCTAAGGGTGGTATCCTTGAACATTAATTTACATATGCACTTCGACAACACCATCAAGTGTCACGAATTTGTCAAACTGACATTGACAGTAAATTATAGACGTCATCGCATGGTTGTCGAAAGTGTTATCGGTGTTAATCGCAAGTATTTTCTGTTCGTTTATTGTGTTTTGTGATTTGCGTTTCGTTAGGTTTTTGATTCTGCGTTTATTAGTTCTTGTTTTGTGAATCTTTATTTTTTGTAACAACTCATAATTTAAACACTTCGTAACCTCAAAAAATATTTGATAGTTTGTCACCGCTATGCCCCTGCTATGTAAACGTAGTGACAGAAATGTCAGATGACGCACACGCAAACGGAGCTGAGCGCTACCATAAAGTGTTAGACACAATTAATTTAGTTTAATTTCAGTATTTCAAACATTTTATTTTTAAGAAAGTTTTTGTTAAATATTATTTATATCCAACTTTATAACTCGCTTATGGTTGGTCCTACAAGAAAAATGCAAATAACTATTTTGTAGGAAATGTTATCAGCTTTAATTTTGAAAGAAAGATAAAAATTGATAGGAGTAACTGTTTTCGAGATATAAGCAAAAAACCAATGTAAAAACTGTTACCGTTTCAGAACAAAAATGTAATTCAGTTTTCAATGTTTGAGACGAAGACGAAAATGCAGCATTTAAAATCGACTCTGAAGACTTCAGTGACTTATATGTCACCCCCTTTTTTTCTAATAAAGTATTGGACCTAATAAATTAAGTGTATTTTAAATCACAAGACATTTTCTGTTAAAGCACTTCTTTTTTAAATATTAATTATTTTCAATCTTATATCTCGCTTATGGTTAGTCCTACATAAAAAATGCCAATAATTATTTTGTAGGAAATTTTATCAGCTTGAATTTTAGTAAAAAGATAAAAGTTGATAGGAGTAACTGTTTTCGAGATATGAGCAAGAAACCAAAACACTGTTACCTTAATTAAGCGTTTGCATATAAGCAAATTTAGTACTATTAGTATTATTATTATTAATGTTATTGTTATTAATATGACGATTAAAGACAACTTTGAAACCTTTAGTGACTTTTATGTCTTCTTCTTTTTCCTCTACTAAAGTGTTAGGCACAATTAAATTAGTTTAATTTCATTTTTTCAAACATTTTATTTTAAAGCAAATTTTTGTTAAATATTATTTATATCCAACTCTATAATTCGCTTATGGTTGGTCCTACAAGAAAAATGCAAATAACTATTTTGTAGGAAATTTTATCAGCTTTAATTTTGAAAGAAAGATAAAAATTGATAGGAGTAACTGTTTTCGAGATATAAGCAAAAAACCAATAAGAAAACTGTGACTGTTACTGAACAAAAATGTAATTCAGTTTTCAATGTTTGAGACGAAGACGAAACTGCAGCATTTAAAAACGACTCTGAAGACTTCAGTGACTTTTATGTCACTTCCTTTTTCTTCTAATAAAGTATTGAACCCAATAAATTAAGTGTATTTTAAATTACAAGACATTTTCTGTTAAAGCACTTTTTTTTTAAATATTAATTATTTTCAATCATATATCTCGCTTATGGTTAGTCCTACATGAAAAATGCAAATAACTATTTTATAGGAAATTTTATCAGCTTGAATTTTAGTAAAAAGATAAAAATTGATAGGAGTAACTGTTTTCGAGATATAAGCAAGAAACCAAAACACTGTTATCTTAATTAAGCGTTTGCATATAAGCAAATTTAGTACTATTAGTATTATTATTATTAATGTTATTGTTACTAATATGACAACTAAAGACAACTCTGAAACCTTTAGTGACTTTTATGTCTTTTCGTTTTTTCTCTACTAAAGTGTTAGACACAGTAAAATTAGTTTAATTTCAGTTTTTCAAACATTTTATTTTAAAGCAAATTTTTGTTAAATATTATTTATATCCAACTCTATAACTCGCTTATGGTTGGTCCTACAAGAAAAATGCAAATAACTATTTTGTAGAATATTTTATCAGCTTTAATTTTGAAAGAAAGACAAAAATTCATAGGAGTAACTGTTTTCGAGATATAAGCAAGAAACCAAAAAACTGTTACCTTAATAAAGCGCTTGCATATAAGCAGATTTAGTACTATTAGTATTATTATTATTAATGTTATTGTTATTAATATGACGACTAAAAACGATTCTGAAGACTTTGGTAACTTTTATGTCTTTTTCTTTTTTCTCTACTAAAGTGTTAGACACAATTAATTTAGTTTAATTTCAGTATTTCAAACATTTTATTTTTAAGCAAGTTTTTGTTAAATATTATTTATATCCAACTTTATTACTCGCTTATGGTTGGTCCCACAAGAAAAATGCAAATAACTATTTTGTAGGAAATGTTATCAGCTTTAATTTTGAAAGAAAGATAAAAATTGATAGGAGTAACTGTTTTCGAGATATGAGCAAGAAACCAAAACACTGTTACCTTAATTAAGCGTTTGCATATAAGCAAATTTAGTACTATTAGTATTATTATTATTAATGTTATTGTTATTAATATGACGATTAAAGACAACTTTGAAACCTTTAGTGACTTTTATGTCTTCTTCTTTTTCCTCTACTAAAGTGTTAGACACAATTAAATTAGTTTAATTTCAGTTTTTCAAACATTTTATTTTAAAGCTAATTTTTGTTAAATATTATTTATATCCAACTCTATAACTCGCTTATGGTTGATCCTACAAGAAAAATGCAAATATCTATTTTGTAGGAAATTTTATCAGCTTTAATTTTGACAGAAAGATAAAAATTGATAGGAGTAACTGTTTTCGAGATATAAGCAAAAAACCAATAAGAAAACTGTGACTGTTACTGAACAAAAATGTAATTCAGTTTTCAATGTTTGAGACGAAGACGAAACTGCAGCATTTAAAAACGACTCTGAAGACTTCAGTGACTTTTATGTCACTTCCTTTTTCTTCTAATAAAGTATTGGACCCAATAAATTAAGTGTATTTTAAATCACAAGACATTTTCTGTTAAAGCACTTTTTTTTTAAATATTAATTATTTTCAATCATATATCTCGCTTATGGTTAGTCCTACATGAAAAATGCAAATAACTATTTTATAGGAAATTTCATCAGCTTGAATTTTAGTAAAAAGATAAAAATTGATAGGAGTAACTGTTTTCGAGATATAAGCAAGAAACCAAAACACTGTTACCTTAATTAAGCGTTTGCATATAAGCAAATTTAGTACTATTAGTATTATTATTATTAATGTTATTGTTATTAATATGACAACTAAAGACAACTCTGAAACCTTTAGTGACTTTTATGTCTTTTCCTTTTTCCTCTACTAAAGTGTTAGACACAATTAAATTAGTTTAATTTCAGTTTTTCAAACATTTTATTTTAAAGCAAATTTTTGTTAAAAATTATTTATATCCAACTCTATAACTCGCTTATGGTTGGTCCTACAAGAAAAATGCAAATAACTATTTTGTAGGAAATTTTATCAGCTTTAATTTTGAAAAAAAGACAAAAATTCATTGGAGTAACTGTTTTCGAGATATAAGCAAGAAACCAAAAAACTGTTACCTTAATAAAGCGCTTGCATATAAGCAGATTTAGTACTATTAGTATTATTATTATTAATGTTATTGTTATTAATATGACGACTAAAAACGATTCTGAAGACTTTGGTGACTTTTATGTCTTTTTCTTTTTTCTCTACTAAAGTGTTAGACACAATTAATTTAGTTTAATTTCAGTATTTCAAACATTTTATTTTTAAGCAAGTTTTTGTTAAATATTATTTATATCCAACTTTATAACTCGCTTATGGTTGGTCCTACAAGAAAAATGCAAATAACTATTTTGTAGGAAATATTATCAGCTTTAATTTTGAAAGAAAGATAAAAATTGATAGGAGTAACTGTTATCGAGATATAAGCAAAAAACCAAAGTAAAAACTGTTACCGTTTCAGAACAAAAATGTAATTCAGTTTTCAATGTTTGAGACGAAGACGAAAATGCAGCATTTAAAATCGACTCTGAAGACTTCAGTGACTTATATGTCACCCCCTTTTTTTTTTAATAAAATATTGGACCTAATAAATTAAGTGTATTTTAAATCACAAGACATTTTCTGTTAAACCACTTCTTTTTTAAATATTAATTATTTTCAATCTTATATCTCGCTTATGGTTAGTCCTACATAAAAAATGCAAATAACTATTTTGTAGGAAATTTTATCAGCTTGAATTTTAGTAAAAAAATAAAAATTGATAGGAGTAACTGTTTTCGAGATATGAGCAAGAAACCAAAACACTGTTACCTTAATTAAGCGTTTGCATATAAGCAAATTTAGTACTATTAGTATTATTATTATTAATGTTATTGTTATTAATATGACGATTAAAGACAACTTTGAAACCTTTAGTGACTTTTATGTCTTCTTCTTTTTTCTCTACTAAAGTGTTAGACACAATTAAATTAGTTTAATTTCAGTTTTTCAAACATTTTATTTTAAAGCAAATTTTTGTTAAATATTATTTATATCCAACTCTATAACTCGCTTATGGTTGGTCCTACAAGAAAAATGCAAATAACTATTTTGTAGGAAATTTTATCAGCTTTAATTTTGAAAGAAAGATAAAAATTGATTGGAGTAACAGTTTTCGAGATATAAGCAAAAAACCAATAAGAAAACTGTGACTGTTACTGAACAAAAATGTAATTCGGTTTTCAATGTTTGAGACGAAGACGAAACTGCAGCATTTAAAAACGACTCTGAAGACTTCAGTGACTTTTATGTCACTTCCTTTTTCTTCTAATAAAGTATTGGACCCAATAAATTAAGTGTATTTTAAATCACAAGACATTTTCTGTTAAAGCACTTTTTTTTTAAATATTAATTATTTTCAATCATATATCTCGCTTATGGTTAGTCCTACATGAAAAATGCAAATAACTATTTTGTAGGAAATTTCATCAGCTTGAATTTTAGTAAAAAGATAAAAATTGATAGGAGTAATATAAGCAAGAAACCAAAACACTGTTACCTTAATTAAGCGTTTGCATATAAGCAAATTTAGTACTATTAGTATTATTATTATTAATGTTATTGTTATTAATATGACAACTAAAGACAACTCTGAAACCTTTAGTGACTTTTATGTCTTTTCCTTTTTTCTCTACTAAAGTGTTAGACACAGTTAAATTAGTTTAATTTCAGTTTTTCAAACATTTTATTTTAAAGCAAATTTTTGTTAAATATTATTTATATCCAACTCTATAACTCGCTTATGGTTGGTCCTACAAGAAAAATGCAAATAACTATTTTGTAGAATATTTTATCAGCTTTAATTTTGAAAGAAAGACAAAAATTCATAGGAGTAACTGTTTTCGAGATATAAGCAAGAAACCAAAAAACTGTTACCTTAATAAAGCGCTTGCATATAAGCAGATTTAGTACTATTAGTATTATTATTATTAATGTTATTGTTATTAATATGACGACTAAAAACGATTCTGAAGACTTTGGTGACTTTTATGTCTTTTTCTTTTTTCTCTACTAAAGTGTTAGACACAATTAATTTAGTTTAATTTCAGTATTTCAAACATTTTATTTTTAAGCAAGTTTTTGTTAAATATTATTTATATCCAACTTTATAACTCGCTTATGGTTGGTCCTACAAGAAAAATGCAAATAACTATTTTGTAGGAAATATTATCAGCTTTAATTTTGAAAGAAAGATAAAAATTGATAGGAGTAACTGTTATCGAGATATAAGCAAAAAACCAAAGTAAAAACTGTTACCGTTTCAGAACAAAAATGTAATTCAGTTTTCAATGTTTGAGACGAAGACGAAAATGCAGCATTTAAAATCGACTCTGAAGACTTCAGTGACTTATATGTCACCCCCTTTTTTTTTTAATAAAATATTGGACCTAATAAATTAAGTGTATTTTAAATCACAAGACATTTTCTGTTAAACCACTTCTTTTTTAAATATTAATTATTTTCAATCTTATATCTCGCTTATGGTTAGTCCTACATAAAAAATGCAAATAACTATTTTGTAGGAAATTTTATCAGCTTGAATTTTAGTAAAAAAATAAAAATTGATAGGAGTAACTGTTTTCGAGATATGAGCAAGAAACCAAAACACTGTTACCTTAATTAAGCGTTTGCATATAAGCAAATTTAGTACTATTAGTATTATTATTATTAATGTTATTGTTATTAATATGACGATTAAAGACAACTTTGAAACCTTTAGTGACTTTTATGTCTTCTTCATTTTTCTCTACTAAAGTGTTAGACACAATTAAATTAGTTTAATTTCAGTTTTTCAAACATTTTATTTTAAAGCAAATTTTTGTTAAATATTATTTATATCCAACTCTATAACTCGCTTATGGTTGGTCCTACAAGAAAAATGCAAATAACTATTTTGTAGGAAATTTTATCAGCTTTAATTTTGAAAGAAAGATAAAAATTGATTGGAGTAACAGTTTTCGAGATATAAGCAAAAAACCAATAAGAAAACTGTGAATGTTACTGAACAAAAATGTAATTCGGTTTTCAATGTTTGAGACGAAGACGAAACTGCAGCATTTAAAAACGACTCTGAAGACTTCAGTGACTTTTATGTCACTTCCTTTTTCTTCTAATAAAGTATTGGACCCAATAAATTAAGTGTATTTTAAATCACAAGACATTTTCTGTTAAAGCACTTTTTTTTTAAATATTAATTATTTTCAATCATATATCTCGCTTATGGTTAGTCCTACATGAAAAATGCAAATAACTATTTTGTAGGAAATTTTATCAGCTTGAATTTTAGTAAAAAGATAAAAATTGATAGGAGTAACTGTTTTCGAGATATAAGCAAGAAACCAAAACACTGTTACCTTAATTAAGCGTTTGCATATAAGCAAATTTAGTACTATTAGTATTATTATTATTAATGTTATTGTTATTAATATGACAACTAAAGACAACTCTGAAACCTTTAGTGACTTTTATGTCTTTTCCTTTTTTCTCTACTAAAGTGTTAGACCCAGTTAAATTAGTTTAATTTCAGTTTTTCAAACATTTTATTTTAAAGCAAATTTTTGTTAAATATTATTTATATCCAACTCTATAACTCGCTTATGGTTGGTCCTACAAGAAAAATGCAAATAACTATTTTGTAGAATATTTTATCAGCTTTAATTTTGAAAGAAAGACAAAAATTCATAGGAGTAACTGTTTTCGAGATATAAGCAAGAAACCAAAAAACTGTTACCTTAATAAAGCGCTTGCATATAAGCAGATTTAGTACTATTAGTATTATTATTATTAATGTTATTGTTATTAATATGACGACTAAAAACGATTCTGAAGACTTTGGTGACTTTTATGTCTTTTTCTTTTTTCTCTACTAAAGTGTTAGACACAATTAATTTAGTTTAATTTCAGTATTTCAAACATTTTATTTTTAAGCAAGTTTTTGTTAAATATTATTTATATCCAACTTTATAACTCGCTTATGGTTGGTCCTACAAAAAAAATGCAAATAACTATTTTGTAGGAAATGTTATCAGCTTTAATTTTGAAAGAAAGATAAAAATTGATAGGAGTAACTGTTTTCGAGATATAAGCAAAAAACCAAAGTAAAAACTGTTACCGTTTCAGAACAAAAATGTAATTCAGTTTTCAATGTTTGAGACGAAGACGAAAATGCAGCATTTAAAATCGACTCTGAAGACTTCAGTGACTTATATGTCACCCCCTTTTTTTTTAATAAAATATTGGACCTAATAAATTAAGTGTATTTTAAATCACAAGACATTTTCTGTTAAAGCACTTCTTTTTTAAATATTAATTATTTTCAATCTTATATCTCGCTTATGGTTAGTCCTACATAAAAAATGCAAATAACTATTTTGTAGGAAATTTTATCAGCTTGAATTTTAGTAAAAAGATAAAAATTGATAGGAGTAACTGTTTTCGAGATATGAGCAAGAAACCAAAACACTGTTACCTTAATTAAGCGTTTGCAATTAAGCAAATTTAGTACTATTAGTATTATTATCATTAATGTTATTGTTATTAATATGACGATTAAAGACAACTTTGAAACCTTTAGTGACTTTTATGTCTTCTTCTTTTTTCTCTACTAAAGTGTTAGACACAATTAAATTAGTTTAATTTCAGTTTTTCAAACATTTTATTTTAAAGCAAATTTTTGTTAAATATTATTTATATCCAACTCTATAACTCGCTTATGGTTGGTCCTACAAGAAAAATGCAAATAACTATTTTGTAGGAAATTTTATCAGCTTTAATTTTGATAGAAAGATAAAAATTGATAGGAGTAACTGTTTTCGAGATATAAGCAAAAAACCAATAAGAAAATTGTGACTGTTACTGAACAAAAATGTAATTCAGTTTTCAATATTTGAGACGAAGACGAAACTGCAGCATTTAAAAACGACTCTGAAGACTTCAGTGACTTTTATGTCACTTCCTTTTTCTTCTAATAAAGTATTGGACCCAATAAATTAAGTGTATTTTAAATCACAAGACATTTTCTGTTAAAGCACTTTTTTTTTAAATATTAATTATTTTCAATCATATATCTCGCTTATGGTTAGTCCTACATGAAAAATGCAAATAACTATTTTGTAGGAAATTTTATCAGCTTGAATTTTAGTAAAAAGATAAAAATTGATAGGAGTAACTGTTTTCGAGATTTAAGCAAGAAACCAAAACACTGTTACCTTAATTAAGCGTTTGCATATAAGCAAATTTAGTACTATTAGTATTATTATTATTAATGTTATTGTTATTAATATGACAACTAAAGACAACTCTGAAACCTTTAGTGACTTTTATGTCTTTTTCTTTTTCCTCTACTAAAGTGTTAGACTCAATTAATTTAGTTTAATTTCGGTTTTTCAAACATTTTATTTTAAAGCAAATTTTTGTTAAATATTATTTATATCCAACTCTATAACTCGCTTATGGTTGGTCCTACAAAAAAATGCAAATAACTATTTTGTAGGAAATTTTATCAGCTTTAATTTTGAAAAAAAGATAAAAATTGATAGGAGTAACTGTTTTCGAGATTTAAGCAAAAAACCAATAAGAAAACTGTAACTGTTACTGAACAAAAATGTAATTTAGTTTTCAATGTTTGAGACGAAGTCAAAAATGCACCATTTAAAAACGACTCTGAAGACTTCAGTGACTTTTATGTCACCTCCTTTTTCTTCTAATAAAGTATTGGACCCAACAAATTAAGTGTATTTTAAATCACAAGACATTTTCTGTTAAAACACTTTTTTTTAATTAATAATTATTTTCAAACTTATATCTCGCTTATGGTTAGTTCTACATGAAAAATGCAAATAACTATTTTGTAGGAAATTTTATCACCTTTAATTTTGGTGAAAAAGTAAAAATTGATAGGAGTAACTGTTTTCGAGATATAGGCAGAAAACAAAAAAACTGTTACCTTAATTAAGCGCTTGCATATAAGCAAATTTAGTACTACTAGTATTGTTATTATAAATGTTATTGTTATTAATAAGACGACTAAAGACAACTTTAAGACTTTAGTGACTTTTATGTCTCTCCTTTTTCCTCTACTAAAGTGTTAGACACAATTAATTTAGTTTAATTTCGGTTTTTCAAACATTTTATTTTAAAGCAAATTTTTGTTAAATATTAAAAACTATAAAATGGCTTAGATTGCCTAAAAACACAGATCACACATGATCTTTTGCATAAAAATGAGAAAACGCTCATGTAACACACAAAATAAGCTCCATTTTTCCTTTTTAAAAGTATTATTATTATTATTACTTTTGTTACTATTACTATTATTATTATTATTATTATTATTATTATTATTGTTAATATTATTATTATTATTATTATTATTATTATTATTATTATTATTATTATTAAAAACTTATATTAAACAGACAGAAAACGTCGTATTCTGACACAACTTAAAACACAGATCACACATGATCTTTTGCATAGAAATGAGAAAACGCTCATATAACACAAAATAAGCTTCATTTTGGCTTAGAAAACTAAGCTTACTTTTACTACTACTATTATTTTTATTTTTATTATTATTATTATTATTACTATTATTATTATTATTATTATTATTATTATTATTATTATTATTATTATTATTATTATTATTATTATTATTATTATTATTATTATTATTATTATTATTATTATTATTATTATTATTATTATTATTATTATTAATATTATTATTATTAAAGACCGATTATAACTTTTGTGTAGTAAAATGAGTTATTAATTTTAGACAATTTCTTGCCTAAAAACACAGATCACAGATGATCTCTTGCATAGAAATGAGAAAACGCTCAGATAACACAAAATAAGCATCATTTTTGCTTAGAAAAACTAAGCTTTAATTTAGAAAGAAATTTATTATTATAAGTATTATTATCATTATTATTATTATTATTATTATTATTATTATTATTATTATTATTATTGTTTCTTTTATTACTATTATAATTATTATTATTATTATTATTATTATTATTATTATTATTATTATTATTATTATTATTAATATTATTAATATTATTATTAACTTTTGTATAGTAAATGTTTTTATACCAGTTTTAAAATGAGTTATTAATTTTATTCAATTTCTTGCCTAAAAACACAGATCACAGATGATCTCTTGCATAGAAATGAGAAAACGCTCATATAACACACAAAATAAGCATTATTTTTGCTTAGAAAAACTAAGCTTTAATTTAGAAAGAAATTCATTATTATAAGTATTATTATTATTATTATTATTATTATTATTATTATTATTATTATTATTATTATTATTACTATTATTATTATTATTATTACTATTATTATTATTATTATTATTATTATTATTATTATTATTATTATTAACTTTTGTATAGTAAATGTTTTTATACCAGTTTTAAAATGAGTTATCAATTTTATTCAATTTCTTGCCTAAAAACACAGATCACAGATGATCTCTTGCATAGAAATGAGAAAACGCTCATATAACACACAAAATAAGCATCATTTTTGCTTAGAAAAACTAAGCTTTAATTTAGAAAGAAATTCATTATTATAAGTATTATTATCATTATTATTATTATTATTATTATTATTATTATTATTATTATTATTATTATTATTATTATTATTATTATTATTATTATTGTTATTATTATTATTATTAACTTTTGTATAGTAAATGTTTTTATACCAGTTTTAAAATGAGTTATTAATTTTAGACAATTTCTTGCCTAAAAATACAGATCACAGATGATTTCTTGCATAGAAATGAGAAAGCGCTCATATAACACACAAAATAAGCATCATTTTTGCTTAGAAAAACTAAGCTTTAATTTAGAAAGAAATTCATTATTATAAGTATTATTATCATTATTACTATTATTATTATTATTATTACTATTATTATTATTATTATTATTATTATTATTATTATTATTATTATTATTATTATTATTATTAACTTTTGTATAGTAAATGTTTTTATACCAGTTTTAAAATGAGTTATTAATTTATTCAATTTCTTGCCTAAAAACACAGATCACAGATGATCTCTTGCATAGAAATGAGAAAACGCTCATATAACACACAAAATAAGCATCACTTTTGCTTAGAAAAACTAAGCTTTAATTTAGAAAGAAACTCATTATTATAAGTATTATTATCATTATTATTATTATTATTATTATTATTATTATTATTATTATCATTATTTCTTTTATTACTATTATTATTATTATTATTATTATTATTACTATTATTATTATTATTATTATTATTATTATTATTATTATTATTATTATTATTAACTTTTGTATAGTAAATGTTTTTATACCAGTTTTAAAATGAGTTATTAATTTTATTCAATTTCTTGCCTAAAAACACAGATCACAGATGATCTCTTGCATAGAAATGAGAAAACGCTCATATAACACACAAAATAAGCATCATTTTTGCTTAGAAAAACTAAGCTTTAATTTAGAAAGAAATTCATTATTATTATTATTATTATTATTATTATTATTATTATTATTATTATTATTATTATTACTATTACTATTATTATTATTATTATTATTATTATTATTATTATTATTATTATTATTATTATTATTATTATTATTAACTTTTGTATAGTAAATGTTTTTATACCAGTTTAAAAATGAGTTATTAATTTTAGACAATTTCTTGCCTAAAAATACAGATCACAGATGATTTCTTGCATAGAAATGAGAAAGCGCTCATATAACACACAAAATAAGCTTCATTTTTGCTTAGAAAACTAAGCTTACTTTTATTTCTATTATTATTTTTATTATTATTATTATTATTATTATTATTATTATTATTATTTTTATTATTATTATTATTATTATTATTATTATTATTGTTATTATTATTATTATTATTAAAAACTTATATTAAACAGACAGAAAACGTCGTATTCTGACACAAAAAAACGAATTACGTTATAGACTTGACGAGAACGGCGTATCTCGGACTCTTATAGGACTCTTATAGGGTCAAAAATTATCAGTTTGGATTAAAACAAATTATTTTTGTTGACTCTCAGTCTGAATTGTTCATCAGTTCAAACAAAAACGGCTTACTTTGGACGATCTAAAAACGTATTAATCTGGCATAAAAGAGCAATTTATGTATCACTTTGGATAAAGGCAGCTAATCCTATTCGTTTCATTGCTTAAAATAGACAAAATTGTTAATAAATCTAACAAAAACGCTGTATTCTAGCACAAAATACTAATTACATTATAGTTTCGACGAGAATAGCTTATTTGGAATGATTCTATGCTTCCAAACGAGTAAATTTTTAATAAACAGATGCCAAACATCATGTTTTGTCCTATAAAGACATTTTATATTGCAGTTTGTATTAAAACAAAATATTTTCGTTGATTCTTTGTTAGAAGCAGCAAACCTAACATTAAAGAATCTGAAAACTTTGTATTCGGACACAAACCACCGAATTTTGTTTCAGTTTAGACAAAAACGGTTGATTTTCGACAATATTTTGCTTTGAACAAGAAAGCTTATATCAAACTGACTAAAAACGTCTTATTTTAGCACAAAACAAAAGATTTGCGTTATAGTCTTAAAGCTGATTCATGCCACAGTTTGGATAAAAACCAATTATTTTTGTTAATTCATTGTTACAAACAAGAAACCTTACATCAAAGAAACTGAAAACCCCTTATTTAGGCACAGAAATTCGAATTACGTTTCAGTCTGGACAAAAACTGCTTATTTTAGACGATCCTTTGTTTTGAACACGAAAACTTACATTAAAAAAAACGTCTTATTCTGGCTGAAAACTGCAAATTATATATTACTCTAGATAAAAGCAATTTATCCTGATTACTCCTTTACTTAGAATAGAGTAAACTTGTATAAAACTTAATGAAAACTTTAAATTTCGTCTCAAAGAAATAATTTACGTTATAGTTTTGACCAGCACTGTTTATTTCAAACGAAATTATGATTCGAAACTAATGAACTTTTATGGGGCAGATGCAAAACCACATATTACCATATAAAGCGTTGTTTTAAAGCAAAGTATTACCTTTTGCAACAAGAAATTTCACGTCAAAGAAACTGAAAACTTCGTATCCATACATAAATATCTAATTACGTATCAGTTTAGGCAAATACAGCTTATTTTAAACGATTCCTTGCTATAAACAAGAAAAATTTTATCAAGCATATTGAAAACGTCTTATTCTCGAAAATAAGAGCAAATTATGTATCAGTTTTAACAAAAGCGGATTACTCTGTTTGATTCTATGCTTAGAGTAGAGTAAACTACTATAAAACGTATTGAAAACTCTATATTCAATCTCAAAAGAACAAATTACGTTATAGTTTTGACAAAAAAAAATATTTCGGACGATTACATACTTCGAAGTAAGCAAACTTTAATTGAACATGTGCAAAAGCTAATACTTTGCTTTAAAATAATGATTTATGTGGTAATATGGTATTTTGCATCTGTCCTATAAAAGTTTACCCGTTTCGCTCCATTGAATCATTAGAAATAAATTATTTTGACACAACAACACAAATAATTTGTTTTTGTTTAAACTGTAACATAAGTCGCTTTTATAAAACGAACTAAGACGTTTGGCATCTGTTTAGTGAAAGTTTTCTCGTTTGGGGGCATAAAATCGTTTGAAATTAACAGTTCTGGTCAAAACTATTACGTAAATTATTTCTTTGTATCACTTTAAAGATTTGCGTTATAGTCTTGACGAGAACTGTTAATTTCAAACGATTCTATGCTTTGAAACCAGTATACTTTCACTGAACAGAGGCAAAACGTCTGATTTCGCCTTTAAAAAACGATTTATGTCACAGTTTGGATTAAAACCAATGATTTTCGTTTATTCATTGTTACAAACAAGAAACCTTACATCAAAGAAACTGAAAACCTCTTATTCAGGCCCAGAAAATCAAATTACGTTTCAGTCTGGACACAAATTGCTTATTTTAGACGATTCTTTCTTTTGAACACGAAAACTTACATTAAAAAGATTAAAAACGTCTTATTCTGGCTCAAAACTGCAAATTATGTATTACTTTGGATAAAAGCAGTTTATCCTGATTACTCCTTTGCTTAGAATAGAGCAAACTTGTATAAAACTTAATGAAAACTTTAAATTTCGTCTCAAAGAAATAATTTACGTTATAGTTTTGACCAGAACTGTTAATTTCAAACGATTTTATGCCCCCAAACGAGAAAACTTTCACTAAACAGATGCCAAACGTCTTAGTTCGTTTTATAAAAACGACATGTTACAGTTTAAACAAAAAAATTATTTTCGTTGTTGTGTCAAAATAATTTATTTCGAATGATTCAATGGAGCGAAACGAGTAAACTTTTATAGGACAGATGCAAAATACCATATTACCACATAAATCGTTATTTTAAAGCAAAGTATTAGCTTTTGCACTTGTTCAATTAAAGTTTGCTTACTTCGAAATATGTAGTCGTCCGAAATAATTTTTTTTTGTCAAAACTATAACGTAATTTGTTCTTTTGAGCTTGAATATAGAGTTTTCATTACGTTTTATAGTAGTTTACTCTACTCTAAGCATAGAATCAAACAGAGCAATCCGCTTTTGTTAAAACTGATACATATTTTGCTCTTATTTTCGAGAATAAGACATTTTCAATATGTTTGATAAAATTTTTCTTGTTTATAGCAAGGAATCGTTTAAAATAAGCTGTATTTGCCTAAACTGATACGTAATTCGATATTTGTGCATGGATACGATGTTTTCAGTTTCTTTGACGTGAAATTTCTTGTTGCAAAAGGTAATAATTTGCTTTAAAACAACGCTTTATATTGTAATATGTGGTTTTGCATCTGCCCCATAAAAGTTCATTAGTTTCGAATCATAAAATCGTTTGAAATAAACAGTGCTGGTCAAAACTATAACGTAAATTATTTCTTTGAGACGAAATTTAAAGTTTTTATTAAGTTTTATACAAGTTTACTCTATTCTAAGTAAAGGAGTAATCAGGATAAATTGCTTTTATCTAGAGTAATATATAACTTGCAGTTTTCAGCCAGAATAAGACGTTTTTAATCTTTTTAATGTAAGTTTTTGTATTCAAAACAAAGGATCGTCTAAAGTAAGCAGTTTTTGTTCAGGCTGAAACGTAGTTCGAATTTCTGTGCCTGAATAAGGGGTTTTCAGTTACTTTGATGTAAGGTTTCATGTTTGTAACAATGAATTAACGAAAATAATTGGTTTTTATCCAAACTGTGGCATGAATCGTTTTTAAAAGGCGAAATAAGATGTTTTTCCTCTGTACAGTGAAAGTTTACTCGTTTCAA
Source organism: Tribolium castaneum (assembly GCF_031307605.1). NCBI lineage: Eukaryota > Metazoa > Arthropoda > Insecta > Coleoptera > Tenebrionidae > Tribolium > Tribolium castaneum. The sequence goes on from NC_087398.1 coordinate 17,170,543, forward strand.
AGCATAGAACCGTTTGAAATTAACAGCTCTCGTTAAGACTATAACGCAAATCTTTTGTTTTGTGCTAAAATAAGACGTTTTTAGTCAGTTTGATATAAGTTTTCTTGTTCAAAGCAAAATATTGTCGAAAATCAACCGTTTTTGTCTAAACTGATACAAAATTCGGTGGTTTGTGTCCGAATACAAAGTTTTCAGATTCTTTAATGTTAGGTTTGCTGCTTCTAACAAAGAATCAACGAAAATATTTTGTTTTAATACAAACTGCAATATAAAATGTCTTTATAGGACAAAACATGATGTTTGGCATCTGTTTAATAAAAATTTACTCGTTTGGAAGCATAGAATCATTCCAAATAAGCTATTCTCGTCGATACTATAATGTAATTAGTATTTTGTGCTAGAATACAGCGTTTTTGTTAGATTTATTAACAATTTTGTCTATTTTAAGCAATAAAACGAATAGGATTAGCTGCCTTTATCCGAAGTGATACATAAATTGCTCTTTTATGCCAGATTAATACGTTTTTAATCTGTTCTATGTAAGTTTTCTTGTTCAAAGCAAAAGATCGTCTAAAATAAGCCGTTTTTGTTTGAACTGATAAACAATTCAGACTGAGACTCAACAAAAATTATTTGTTTTAATCCAAACTGATACTTTTTGACCCTATAAGAGTCCTATAAGTGTCCGAGATACGCCGATCTCGTCAAGTCTATAACGTAATTCGTTTTTTTGTGTCAGAATACGACGTTTTCTGTCTGTTTAATATAAGTTTTTAATAATAATAATAATAACAATAATAATAATAATAATAATAATAATAATAATAATAGTAATAATAATAATAATATTAATAATAATAATAATGAAAATAATAATAGTAATAAAAGTAAGCTTAGTTTTCTAAGCAAAAATGAAGCTTATTTTGTGTGTTATATGAGCGTTTTCTCATTTCTATGCAAGAAATCATCTGTGATCTGTGTTTTTAGGCAAGAAATTGAATAAAATTAATAACTCATTTTAAAACTGGTATAAAAACATTTACTATACAAAAGTTAATAATAATAATAATAATAATAATAATAATAGTAATAATAGTAATAATAATAATAATAGTAATAATAATAATAATAATAATAATAATAGTAATAATAATAATAATAATAATAATAATAATAATAATAATAATAATAGTAATAAAAGAAATAATAATAATAATAATAATAATAATAATAATGATAATAATACTTATAATAATGAATTTCTTTCTAAATTAAAGCTTAGTTTTTCTAAGCAAAAATGATGCTTATTTTGTGTGTTATGAGCGTTTTCTCATTTCTATGCAAGAGATCATCTGTGATCTGTGTTTTTAGGCAAGAAATTGAATAAAATTAATAACTCATTTTAAAACTGGTATAAAAACATTTACTATATAAAAGTTAATAATAATAATAATAATAATAATAATAATAATAATAATAATAATAGTAATAAAAGAAACAATAATAATAATAATAATAATAATAATAATAATAATAATGATAATAATACTTATAATAATAAATTTCTTTCTAAATTAAAGCTTAGTTTTTCTAAGCAAAAATGATACTTATTTTGTGTTATCTGAGCGTTTTCTCATTTCTATGCAAGAGATCATCTGTGATCTGTGTTTTTAGGCAAGAAATTGTCTAAAATTAATAACTCATTTTAAAACTGTTATAAAAACATTTACTATACAAAAGTTATAATCGGTCTTTAATAATAATAATATTAATAATAATAATAATAGTAATAATAATAATAATAATAATAATAATAATAATAATAATAATAATAATAATAATAATAATAATAATAATAATAATAATAATAATAATAATAACAATAATAATAATAATAATAATAATAATAGTAATAGTAACAAAAGTAATAATAATAATAATACTTTTAAAAAGGAAAAATGGAGCTTATTTTGTGTGTTACATGAGCGTTTTCTCATTTTTATGCAAAAGATCATGTGTGATCTGTGTTTTTAGGCAATCTAAGCCATTTTATAGTTTTTAATATTTAACAAAAATTTGCTTTAAAATAAAATGTTTAAAAAACCGAAATTAAACTAAATTAATTGTGTCTAACACTTTAGTAGAGGAAAAAGGAGGAGACATAATAGTCACTAAAGTCTTAAAGTTGTCTTTAGTCGTCATATTAATAACAATAACATTTATAATAACAATACTAGTAGTACTAAATTTGCTTATATGCAAGCGCTTAATTAAGGTAACAGTTTTTTTGTTTTTTGCCTATATCTCGAAAACAGTTACTCCTATCAATTTTTACTTTTTCACCAAAATTAAAGGTGATAAAATTTCCTACAAAATAGTTATTTGCATTTTTCATGTAGAACTAACCATAAGCGAGATATAAGTTTGAAAATAATTATTAATTAAAAAAAAGTGTTTTAACAGAAAATGTCTTGTGATTTAAAATACACTTAATTTGTTGGGTCCAATACTTTATTAGAAGAAAAAGGAGGTGACATAAAAGTCACTGAAGTCTTCAGAGTCGTTTTTAAATGCTGCATTTTTGACTTCGTCTCAAACATTGAAAACTGAATTACATTTTTGTTCAGTAACAGTTACAGTTTTCTTATTGGTTTTTTGCTTATATCTCGAAAACAGTTACTCCTATCAAATTTTATCTTTCTTTCAAAATTAAAGCTGATAAAATTTCCAACAAAATAGTTATTTACATTTTTCTTGTAGGACCAAGCATAAACGAGTTATAGAGTTGGATATAAATAATATTTAACAAAAATTTGCTTTAAAATAAAATGCTTGAAAAACCGGAATTAAACTAAATTAATTGTGTCTAACACTTTAGTAGAGGAAAAAGGAGAAGACATAAAAGTCACTAAATGTTTCAGAGTCGTCTTTAGTCGTCATATTAATAACAATAACATTAATAATAATAATACTAATAGTACTAAATTTGCTTATATGCAAACGCTTAATTAAGGTAACAGTGTTTTGGTTTCTTGCTTATATCTCGAAAACAGTTACTCCTATCAATTTTTATCTTTTTACTAAAATTCAAGCTGATAAAATTTCCTACAAAATAGTTATTTGCATTTTTCATGTAGGACTAACCATAAGCGAGATATATGATTGAAAATAATTAATATTTAAAAAAAAGTGTTTTAACAGAAAATGTCTTGTGATTTAAAATACACTTAATTTGTTGGGTCCAATACTTTATTAGAAGAAAAAGGAGGTGACATAAAAGTCACTGAAATCTTCAGAGTCGTTTTTAAATGCTGCATTTTTGACTTCGTCTCAAACATTGAAAACTGAATTACATTTTTGTTCAGTAACAGTTACAGTTTTCTTATTGGTTTTTTGCTTATATCTCGAAAACAGTTACTCCTATCAATTTTTATCTTTTTTTCAAAATTAAAGCTAATAAAATTTCCTACAAAATAGTTATTTGCATTTTTTTGTAGGACCAACCATAAGCGAGTTATAGAGTTGGATATAAATAATATTTAACAAAAATTTGCTTTAAAATAAAATGTTTGAAAAACCGAAATTAAACTAAATTAATTGAGTCTAACACTTTAGTAGAGGAAAAAGAAAAAGACATAAAAGTCACTAAAGGTTTCAGAGTTGTCTTTAGTTGTCATATTAATAACAATAACATTAATAATAATAATACTAATAGTACTAAATTTGCTTATATGCAAACGCTTAATTAAGGTAACAGTGTTTTGGTTTCTTGCTTATATCTCGAAAACAGTTACTCCTATCAATTTTTATCTTTTTACTAAAATTCAAGCTGATAAAATTTCCTACAAAATAGTTATTTGCATTTTTCATGTAGGACTAACCATAAGCGAGATATATGATTGAAAATAATTAATATTTAAAAAAAAAGTGCTTTAACAGAAAATGTCTTGTGATTTAAAATACACTTAATTTATTGGGTCCAATACTTTATTAGAAGAAAAAGGAAGTGACATAAAAGTCACTGAAGTCTTCAGAGTCGTTTTTAAATGCTGCAGTTTCGTCATCGTCTCAAACATTGAAAACTGAATTACATTTTTGTTCAGTAACAGTCACAGTTTTCTTATTGGTTTTTTGCTTATATCTCGAAAACAGTTACTCCTATCAATTTTTATCTTTCTGTCAAAATTAAAGCTGATAAAATTTCCTACAAAATAGTTATTTGCATTTTTCTTGTAGGACCAACCATAAGCGAGTTATAGAGTTGGATATAAATAATATTTAACAAAAATTTGCTTTAAAATAAAATGTTTAAAAAACTGAAATTAAACTAATTTAATTGTGTCTAACACTTTAGTAGAGGAAAAAGAAGAAGACATAAAAGTCACTAAAGGTTTCAAAGTTGTCTTTAATCGTCATATTAATAACAATAACATTAATAATAATAATACTAATACTACTAAATTTGCTTATATGCAAACGCTTAATTAAGGTAACAGTGTTTTGGTTTCTTGCTCATATCTCGAAAACAGTTACTCCTATCAATTTTTATCTTTTTACTAAAATTCAAGCTGATAAAATTTCCTACAAAATAGTTATTTGCATTTTTTATGTAGGACTAACCATAAGCGAGATATAAGATTGAAAATAATTAATATTTAAAAAAGAAGTGCTTTAACAGAAAATGTCTTGTGATTTAAAATACACTTAATTTATTAGGTCCAATACTTTATTAAAAAAAAAGGGGGTGACATATAAGTCACTGAAGTCTTCAGAGTCGATTTTAAATGTTGCATTTTCGTCTTCGTCTCAAACATTGAAAACTGAATTACATTTTTGTTCTGAAACGGTAACAGTTTTTACTTTGGTTTTTTGCTTATATCTCGAAAACAGTTACTCCTATCAATTTTTATCTTTCTTTCAAAATTAAAGCTGATAACATTTCCTACAAAATAGTTATTTGCATTTTTCTTGTAGGACCAAACATAAGCGAGTTATAAAGTTGGATATAAATAATATTTAACAAAAACTTGCTCAAAAATAAAATGTTTGAAATACTGAAATTAAACTAAATTAATTGTGTCTAACACTTTAGTAGAGAAAAAAGAAAAAGACATAAAAGTCACCAAAGTCTTCAGAATCGTTTTTAGTCGTCATATTAATAACAATAACATTAATAATAATAATACTAATAGTACTAAATCTGCTTATATGCAAGCGCTTTATTAAGGTAACAGTTTTTTGGTTTCTTGCTTATATCTCGAAAACAGTTACTCCTATGAATTTTTGTCTTTCTTTCAAAATTAAAGCTGATAAAATATTCTACAAAATAGTTATTTGCATTTTTCTTGTAGGACCAACCATAAGCGAGTTATAGAGTTGGATATAAATAATATTTAACAAAAATTGCTTTAAAATAAAATGTTTGAAAAACTGAAATTAAACTAATTTAACTGTGTCTAACACTTTAGTAGAGAAAAAAGGAAAAAACATAAAAGTCACTAAAGGTTTCAGAGTTGTCTTTAGTTGTCATATTAATAACAATAACATTAATAATAATAATACTAATAGTACTAAATTTGCTTATATGCAAATGCTTAATTAAGGTAACAGTGTTTTGGTTTCTTGCTTATATCTTGAAAACAGTTACTCCTATCAATTTTTATCTTTTTACTAAAATTCAAGCTGATAAAATTTCCTACAAAATAGTTATTTGCATTTTTCATGTAGGACTAACCATAAGCGAGATATATGATTAAAAATAATTAATATTTAAAAAAAAAGTGCTTTAACAGAAAATGTCTTGTGATTTAAAATACACTTAATTTATTAGGTCCAATACTTTATTAAAAAAAAAAAGGGGGTGACATATAAGTCACTGGAGTCTTCAGAGTCGATTTTAAATGCTGCATTTTCGTCTTCGTCTCAAACATTGAAAACTGAATTACATTTTTGTTCTGAAACGGTAACAGTTTTTACTTTGGTTTTTTGCTTATATCTCAAAAACAGTTACTCCTATCAATTTTTATCTTTCTTTCAAAATTAAAGCTGATAACATTTCCTACAAAATAGTTATTTGCATTTTTCTTGTAGGACCAACCATAAGCGAGTTATAAAGTTGGATATAAATAATATTAACAAAAACTTGCTTAAAAATAAAATGTTTGAAATACTGAAATTAAACTAAATTAATTGTGTCTAACACTTTAGTAGAGAAAAAAGAAAAAGACATAAAAGTCACCAAAGTCTTCAGAATCGTTTTTAGTCGTCATATTAATAACAATAACATTAATAATAATAATACTAATAGTACTAAATCTGCTTATATGCAAGCGCTTTATTAAGGTAACAGTTTTTTGGTTTCTTGCTTATATCTCGAAAACAGTTACTCCTATGAATTTTTGTCTTTCTTTCAAAATTAAAGCTGATAAAATATTCTACAAAATAGTTATTTGCATTTTTCTTGTAGGACCAACCATAAGCGAGTTATAGAGTTGGATATAAATAATATTTAACAAAAATTTGCTTTAAAATAAAATGTTTGAAAAACTGAAATTAAACTAATTTAACTGTGTCTAACACTTTAGTAGAGAAAAAAGGAAAAAACGTAAAAGTCACTAAAGGTTTCAGAGTTGTCTTTAGTTGTCATATTAATAACAATAACATTAATAATAATAATACTAATAGTACTAAATTTGCTTATATGCAAATGCTTAATTAAGGTAACAGTGTTTTGGTTTCTTGCTTATATCTTGAAAACAGTTACTCCTATCAATTTTTATCTTTTTACTAAAATTCAAGCTGATAAAATTTCCTACAAAATAGTTATTTGCATTTTTCATGTAGGACTAACCATAAGCGAGATATATGATTAAAAATAATTAATATTTAAAAAAAAAGTGCTTTAACAGAAAATGTCTTGTGATTTAAAATACACTTAATTTATTAGGTCCAATACTTTATTAAAAAAAAAAAGGGGGTGACATATAAGTCACTGGAGTCTTCAGAGTCGATTTTAAATGCTGCATTTTCGTCTTCGTCTCAAACATTGAAAACTGAATTACATTTTTGTTCTGAAACGGTAACAGTTTTTACTTTGGTTTTTTGCTTATATCTCGAAAACAGTTACTCCTATCAATTTTTATCTTTCTTTCAAAATTAAAGCTGATAACATTTCCTACAAAATAGTTATTTGCATTTTTCTTGTAGGACCAACCATAAGCGAGTTATAAAGTTGGATATAAATAATATTAACAAAAACTTGCTTAAAAATAAAATGTTTGAAATACTGAAATTAAACTAAATTAATTGTGTCTAACACTTTAGTAGAGAAAAAAGAAAAAGACATAAAAGTCACCAAAGTCTTCAGAATCGTTTTTAGTCGTCATATTAATAACAATAACATTAATAATAATAATACTAATAGTACTAAATTTGCTTATATGCAAGCGCTTTATTAAGGTAACAGTTTTTTGGTTTCTTGCTTATATCTCGAAAACAGTTACTCCTATGAATTTTTGTCTTTCTTTCAAAATTAAAGCTGATAAAATATTCTACAAAATAGTTATTTGCATTTTTCTTGTAGGACCAACCATAAGCGAGTTATAGAGTTGGATATAAATAATATTTAACAAAAATTTGCTTTAAAATAAAATGTTTGAAAAACTGAAATTAAACTAATTTAACTGTGTCTAACACTTTAGTAGAGAAAAAAGGAAAAGACATAAAAGTCACTAAAGGTTTCAGAGTTGTCTTTAGTTGTCATAGTAATAACAATAACATTAATAATAATAATACTAATAGTACTAAAATTGCTTATATGCAAACGCTTAATTAAGGTAACAGTGTTTTGGTTTCTTGCTTATATCTCGAAAACAGTTACTCCTATCAATTTTTATCTTTTTACTAAAATTCAAGCTGATAAAATTTCCTACAAAATAGTTATTTGCATTTTTCATGTAGGACTAACCATAAGCGAGATATATGATTGAAAATAATTAATATTTAAAAAAAAAGTGCTTTAACAGAAAATGTCTTGTGATTTAAAATACACTTAATTTATTGGGTCCAATACTTTATTAGAAGAAAAAGAAAGTGACATAAAAGTCACTGAAGTCTTCAAAGTCGTTTTTAAATGCTGCAGTTTCGTCTTCGTCTCAAACATTGAAAACCGAATTATATTTTTGTTCAGTAACAGTCACAGTTTTCTTATTGGTTTTTTGCTTATATCTCGAAAACAGTTACTCCAATCAATTTTTATCTTTCTTTCAAAATTAAAGCTGATAAAATTTCCTACAAAATAATTATTTGCATTTTTCTTGTAGGACCAACCATAAGCGAGTTATAGAGTTGGATATAAATAATATTTAACAAAAATTTGCTTTAAAATAAAATGTCTGAAAAACTGAAATTAAACTAATTTAATTGTGTCTAACACTTTAGTAGAGGAAAAAGAAGAAGACATAAAAGTCACTAAAGGTTTCAAAGTTGTCTTTAATCGTCATATTAATAACAATAACATTAATAATAATAATACTAATAGTACTAAATTTGCTTATATGCAAACGCTTAATTAAGGTAACAGTGTTTTGGTTTCTTGCTCATATCTCGAAAACAGTTACTCCTATCAATTTTTATTTTTTCACTAAAATTCAAGCTGATAAAATTTCCTACAAAATAGTTATTTGCATTTTTTGTGTAGGACTAACCATAAGCGAGATATAAGATTGAAAATAATTAATATTTAAAAAAGAAGTGCTTTAACAGAAAATGTCTTGTGATTTAAAATACACTTAATTTATTAGGTCCAATACTTTATTAAAAAAAAAGGGGGTGACATATAAGTCACTGAAGTCTTCAGAGTCGATTTTAAATGCTGCATTTTCGTCTTCGTCTCAAACATTGAAAACTGAATTACATTTTTGTTCTGAAACGGTAACAGTTTTTACTTTGGTTTTTTGCTTATATCTCGAAAACAGTTACTCCTATCAATTTTTATCTTTCTTTCAAAATTAAAGCTGATAACATTTCCTACAAAATAGTTATTTGCATTTTTCTTGTAGGACCAACCATAAGCGAGTTATAAAGTTGGATATAAATAATATTTAACAAAAACTTGCTTAAAAATAAAATGTTTGAAATACTGAAATTAAACTAAATTAATTGTGTCTAACACTTTAGTAGAGAAAAAAGAAAAAGACATAAAAGTCACCAAAGTCTTCAGAATCGTTTTTAGTTGTCATATTAATAACAATAACATTAATAATAATAATACTAATAGTACTAAATCTGCTTATATGCAAGCGCTTTATTAAGGTAACAGTTTTTTGGTTTCTTGCTTATATCTCGAAAACAGTTACTCCTATGAATTTTTGTCTTTCTTTCAAAATTAAAGCTGATAAAATATTCTACAAAATAGTTATTTGCATTTTTCTTGTAGGACCAACCATAAGCGAGTTATAGAGTTGGATATAAATAATATTTAACAAAAATCTGCTTTAAAATAAAATGTTTGAAAAACTGAAATTAAACTAATTTAACTGTGTCTAACACTTTAGTAGAGAAAAAAGGAAAAGACATAAAAGTCACTAAAGGTTTCAGAGTTGTCTTTAGTTGTCATATTAATAACAATAACATTAATAATAATAATACTAATAGTACTAAATTTGCTTATATGCAAACGCTTAATTAAGGTAACAGTGTTTTGGTTTCTTGCTTATATCTCGAAAACAGTTACTCCTATCAATTTTTATCTTTTTACTAAAATTCAAGCTGATAAAATTTCCTACAAAATAGTTATTTGCATTTTTCATGTAGAACTAACCATAAGCGAGATATATGATTGAAAATAATTAATATTTAAAAAAAAAGTGCTTTAACAGAAAATGTCTTGTGATTTAAAATACACTTAATTTATTGGGTCCAATACTTTATTAGAAGTAAAATGAAGTGACATAAAAGTCACTGAAGTCTTCAGAGTCGTTTTTAAATGCTGCAGTTTCGTCTTCGCCTCAAACATTGAAAACCGAATTACATTTTTGTTCAGTAACAGTCACAGTTTTCTTATTGGTTTTTTGCTTATATCTCGAAAACAGTTACTCCTATCAATTTTTATCTTTTTTCAAAATTAAAGCTGATAAAATTTCCTACAAAATAGTTATTTGCATTTTTCTTGTAGGACCAACCATAAGCGAGTTATAGAGTTGGATATAAATAATATTTAACAAAAATTTGCATTAAAATAAAATGTTTGAAAAACTGAAATTAAACTAATTTAATTGTGTCTAACACTTTAGTAGAGGAAAAAGAAGAAGACATAAAAGTCACTAAAGGTTTCAAAGTTGTCTTTAATCGTAATATTAATAACAATAACATTAATAATAATAATACTAATAGTACTAAATTTGCTTATATGCAAACGCTTAATTAAGGTAACAGTGTTTTGGTTTCTTGCTTATATCTCGAAAACAGTTACTCCTATCAATTTTTATCTTTTTACTAAAATTAAAGCTGATAAAATTTCCTACAAAATAGTTAATTGCATTTTTAATGTAGGACTAACCATAAGCGAGATATATGATTGAAAATAATTAATATTTAAAAAAAAAGTGCTTTAACAGAAAATGTCTTGTGATTTAAAATACACTTAATTTATTGGGTCCAATACTTTATTAGAAGTAAAAGGAAGTGACATAAAAGTCACTGAAGTCTTCAGAGTCGTTTTTAAATGCTGCAGTTTCGTCTTCGTCTCAAACATTGAAAACCGAATTATATTTTTGTTCAGTAACAGTCACAGTTTTCTTATTGGTTTTTTGCTTATATCTCGAAAACAGTTACTCCAATCAATTTTTATCTTTCTTTCAAAATTAAAGCTGATAAAATTTCCTACAAAATAATTATTTGCATTTTTCTTGTAGGACCAACCATAAGCGAGTTATAGAGTTGGATATAAATAATATTTAACAAAAATTTGCTTTAAAATAAAATGTCTGAAAAACTGAAATTAAACTAATTTAATTGTGTCTAACACTTTAGTAGAGGAAAAAGAAGAAGACATAAAAGTCACTAAAGGTTTCAAAGTTGTCTTTAATCGTCATATTAATAACAATAACATTAATAATAATAATACTAATAGTACTAAATTTGCTTATATGCAAACGCTTAATTAAGGTAACAGTGTTTTGGTTTCTTGCTCATATCTCGAAAACAGTTACTCCTATCAATTTTTATTTTTTTACTAAAATTCAAGCTGATAAAATTTCCTACAAAATAGTTATTTGCATTTTTTGTGTAGGACTAACCATAAGCGAGATATAAGATTGAAAATAATTAATATTTAAAAAAGAAGTGCTTTAACAGAAAATGTCTTGTGATTTAAAATACACTTAATTTATTAGGTCCAATACTTTATTAAAAAAAAAGGGGGTGACATATAAGTCACTGAAGTCTTCAGAGTCGATTTTAAATGCTGCATTTTCGTCTTCGTCTCAAACATTGAAAACTGAATTACATTTTTGTTCTGAAACGGTAACAGTTTTTACTTTGGTTTTTTGCTTATATCTCGAAAACAGTTACTCCTATCAATTTTTATCTTTCTTTCAAAATTAAAGCTGATAACATTTCCTACAAAATAGTTATTTGCATTTTTCTTGTAGGACCAACCATAAGCGAGTTATAAAGTTGGATATAAATAATATTTAACAAAAACTTGCTTAAAAATAAAATGTTTGAAATACTGAAATTAAACTAAATTAATTGTGTCTAACACTTTAGTAGAGAAAAAAGAAAAAGACATAAAAGTCACCAAAGTCTTCAGAATCGTTTTTAGTTGTCATATTAATAACAATAACATTAATAATAATAATACTAATAGTACTAAATCTGCTTATATGCAAGCGCTTTATTAAGGTAACAGTTTTTTGGTTTCTTGCTTATATCTCGAAAACAGTTACTCCTATGAATTTTTGTCTTTCTTTCAAAATTAAAGCTGATAAAATATTCTACAAAATAGTTATTTGCATTTTTCTTGTAGGACCAACCATAAGCGAGTTATAGAGTTGGATATAAATAATATTTAACAAAAATCTGCTTTAAAATAAAATGTTTGAAAAACTGAAATTAAACTAATTTAACTGTGTCTAACACTTTAGTAGAGAAAAAAGAAAAAGACATAAAAGTCACTAAAGGTTTCAGAGTTGTCTTTAGTTGTCATATTAATAACAATAACATTAATAATAATAATACTAATAGTACTAAATTTGCTTATATGCAAACGCTTAATTAAGGTAACAGTGTTTTGGTTTCTTGCTTATATCTCGAAAACAGTTACTCCTATCAATTTTTATCTTTTTACTAAAATTCAAGCTGATAAAATTTCCTACAAAATAGTTATTTGCATTTTTCATGTAGGACTAACCATAAGCGAGATATATGATTGAAAATAATTAATATTTAAAAAAAAAGTGCTTTAACAGAAAATGTCTTGTGATTTAAAATACACTTAATTTATTGGGTCCAATACTTTATTAGAAGTAAAAGGAAGTGACATAAAAGTCACTGAAGTCTTCAGAGTCGTTTTTAAATGCTGCAGTTTCGTCTTCGCCTCAAACATTGAAAACCGAATTACATTTTTGTTCAGTAACAGTCACAGTTTTCTTATTGGTTTTTTGCTTATATCTCGAAAACAGTTACTCCTATCAATTTTTATCTTTTTTTCAAAATTAAAGCTGATAAAATTTCCTACAAAATAGTTATTTGCATTTTTCTTGTAGGACCAACCATAAGCGAGTTATAGAGTTGGATATAAATAATATTTAACAAAAATTTGCATTAAAATAAAATGTTTGAAAAACTGAAATTAAACTAATTTAATTGTGTCTAACACTTTAGTAGAGGAAAAAGAAGAAGACATAAAAGTCACTAAAGGTTTCAAAGTTGTCTTTAATCGTAATATTAATAACAATAACATTAATAATAATAATACTAATAGTACTAAATTTGCTTATATGCAAACGCTTAATTAAGGTAACAGTGTTTTGGTTTCTTGCTTATATCTCGAAAACAGTTACTCCTATCAATTTTTATCTTTTTACTAAAATTAAAGCTGATAAAATTTCCTACAAAATAGTTAATTGCATTTTTAATGTAGGACTAACCATAAGCGAGATATAAGTTTGAAAATAATTAAAATTTAAAAAAAAGTGCTTTAACAGAAAATGTCTTGTGATTTAAAATACACTTAATTTATTGGGTCCAATACTTTATTAGAAGAAAAAAGAGGTGACAGAAAAGTCACTGAAGTCTTTAGAGTCGTTTGTAAATGCTGCATTTTCGTCTTCGTCTCAAACATTGAAAACTGAATTACATTTTTGTTCAGTAACTGTTACAGTTTTCTTGTTGGTTTTTTGCTTATATCTCGAAAACAGTTACTCCTATCAATTTTTATCTTTCTTTTAAAATTAAAGCTGATAAAGCTTCCTACAAAATAGTTGTTTGCATTTTTCTTGTAGGACCAACCATAAGCGAGTTATAGAGTTGGATATAAATAATATTTAACAAAAGTTTGCTTTAAATAAAATGTTTGAATAACCGAAATTAAACTAAATTAATTGAGTCTAACACTTTAGTAGAGAAAAAAGAAAAAGACATAAAAGTCACCAAAGTCTTCAGAATCGTTTTTAGTCGTCATATTAATAACACTAACATTAATAATAATAATACTAATAGTACTAAATCTGCTTATATGCAAGCGCTTTATTAAGGTAACAGTTTTTTGGTTTCTTGCTTATATCTCGAAAACAGTTACTCCTATCAATTTTTATCTTTTTTTCAAAATTAAAGCTGATAAAATTTCCTACAAAATAGTTATTTGCATTTTTCTTGTAGGACCAACCATAAGCGAATTATAGAGTTGGATATAAATAATATTTAACAAAAATTTGCTTTAAAATAAAATGTTTGAAAAACTGAAATTAAACTAATTTAATTGTGTCTAACACTTTAGTAGAGGAAAAAGAAGAAGACATAAAAGTCACTAAAGGTTTCAAAGTTGTCTTTAATCGTCATATTAATAACAATAACATTAATAATAATAATACTAATAGTACTAAATTTGCTTATATGCAAACGCTTAATTAAGGTAACAGTGTTTTGCTTTCTTGCTCATATCTCGAAAACAGTTACTCCTATCAATTTTTATCTTTTTACTAAAATTCAAGCTGATAAAATTTCCTACAAAATAATTAAGCAAGAAACCAAAAAACTGTTACCTTAATAAAGCGCTTGCATATAAGCAGATTTAGTACTATTAGTATTATTATTATTAATGTTATTGTTATTAATATGACGACTAAAAACGATTCTGAAGAATTTGGTGACTTTTATGTCTTTTTCTTTTTTCTCTACTAAAGTGTTAGACACAATTAATTTAGTTTAATTTCAGTATTTCAAACATTTTATTTTTAAGCAAGTTTTTGTTAAATATTATTTATATCCAACTTTATAACTCGCTTATGGTTGGTCCCACAAGAAAAATGTAAATAACTATTTTGTAGGAAATGTTATCAGCTTTAATTTTGAAAGAAAGATAAAAATTGATAGGAGTAACTGTTTTCGAGATATGAGCAAGAAACCAAAACACTGTTTCCTTAATTAAGCGTTTGCATATAAGCAAATTTAGTACTATTAGTATTATTATTATTAATGTTATTGTTATTAATATGACGATTAAAGACAACTTTGAAACCTTTAGTGACTTTTATGTCTTCTTCTTTTTCCTCTACTAAAGTGTTAGACACAATTAAATTAGTTTAATTTCAGTTTTTCAAACATTTTATTTTAAAGCAAATTTTTGTTAAATATTATTTATATCCAACTCTATAACTCGCTTATGGTTGGTCCTACAAGAAAAATGCAAATAACTATTTTGTTGGAAATTTTATCAGCTTTAATTTTGACAGAAAGATAAAAATTGATAGGAGTAACTGTTTTCGAGATATAAGCAAAAAACCAATAAGAAAACTGTGACTGTTACTGAACAAAAATGTAATTCAGTTTTCAATGTTTGAGACGAAGACGAAACTGCAGCATTTAAAAACGACTCTGAAGATTTCAGTGACTTTAATGTCACTTCCTTTTTCTTCTAATAAAGTATTGGACCCAATAAATTAAGTGTATTTTAAATCACAAGACATTTTCTGTTAAAGCACTTTTTTTTTAAATATTAATTATTTTCAATCATATATCTCGCTTATGGTTAGTCCTACATGAAAAATGCAAATAACTATTTTATAGGAAATTTTATCAGCTTGAATTTTAGTAAAAAGATAAAAATTGATAGGAGTAACTGTTTTCGAGATATAAGCAAGAAACCAAAACACTGTTACCTTAATTAAGCGTTTGCATATAAGCAAATTTAGTACTATTAGTATTATTATTATTAATGTTATTGTTATTAATATGACAACTAAAGACAACTCTGAAACCTTTAGTGACTTTTATGTCTTTTCCTTTTTTTTCTACTAAAGTGTTAGACACAATTAAATTAGTTTAATTTCAGTTTTTCAAACATTTTATTTTAAAGCAAATTTTTGTTAAAAAGTATTTATATCCAACTCTATAACTCGCTTATGGTTGGTCCTACAAGAAAAATGCAAATAACTATTTTGTAGGAAATTTTATCAGCTTTAATTTTGAAAAAAAGACAAAAATTCATAGGAGTAACTGTTTTCGAGATATAAGCAAGAAACCAAAAAACTGTTACCTTAATAAAGCGCTTGCATATAAGCAGATTTAGTACTATTAGTATTATTATTATTAATGTTATTGTTATTAATATGACGACTAAAAACGATTCTGAAGACTTTGGTGACTTTTATGTCTTTTTCTTTTTTCTCTACTAAAGTGTTAGACACAATTAATTTAGTTTAATTTCAGTTTTTCAAACATTTTATTTTAAAGCAAATTTTTGTTAAATATTATTTATATCCAACTCTATAACTCGCTTATGGTTGGTCCTACAAGAAAAATGCAAATATTTATTTTGTAGGAAATTTTATCAGCTTTAATTTTGACAAAAAGATAAAAATTGATAGGAGTAACTGTTTTCGAGATATAAGCAAAAAACCAATAAGAAAACTGTGACTGTTACTGAACAAAAATGTAATTCAGTTTTCAATGTTTGAGACGAAGACGAAACTGCAGCATTTAAAAACGACTCTGAAGACTTCAGTGACTTTTATGTCACTTCCTTTTTCTTCTAATAAAGTATTGGACCCAATAAATTAAGTGTATTTTAAATCACAAGACATTTTCTGTTAAAGCACTTTTTTTTTAAATATTAATTATTTTCAATCATATATCTCGCTTATGGTTAGTCCTACATGAAAAATGCAAATAACTATTTTATAGGAAATTTTACCAGCTTGAATTTTAGTAAAAAGATAAAAATTGATAGGAGTAACTGTTTTCGAGATATGAGCAAGAAACCAAAACACTGTTACCTTAATTAAGCGTTTGCATATTAGCAAATTTAGTACTATTAGTATTATTATTATTAATGTTATTATTATTAATATGACAACTAAAGACAACTCTGAAACCTTTAGTGACTTTTATGTCTTTTCCTTTTTCCTCTACTAAAGTGTTAGACACAATTAAATTAGTTTAATTTCAGTTTTTCAAACATTTTATTTTTAAGCAAGTTTTTGTTAAATATTATTTATATCCAACTTTATAACTCGCTTATGGTTGGTCCCACAAGAAAAATGCAAATAACTATTTTGTAGGAGATGTTATCAGCTTTAATTTTGAAAGAAAGGTAAAAATTGATAGGAGTAACTGTTTTCGAGATATGAGCAAGAAACCAAAACACTGTTACCTTAATTAAGCGTTTGCATATAAGCAAATTTAGTACTATTAGTATTATTATTATTAATGTTATTGTTATTAATATGACAACTAAAGACAACTCTGAAACCTTTAGTGACTTTTATGTCTTTTCCTTTTTCCTCTACTAAAGTGTTAGACACAATTAAATTAGTTTAATTTCAGTTTTTCAAACATTTTATTTTAAAGCAAATTTTTGTTAAAAATTATTTATATCCAACTCTATAACTCGCTTATGGTTGGTCCTACAAGAAAAATGCAATTAACTATTTTGTAGGAAATTTTATCAGCTTTAATTTTGAAAAAAAGACAAAAATTCATAGGAGTAACTGTTTTCGAGATATAAGCAAGAAACCAAAAAACTGTTACCTTAATAAAGCGCTTGCATATAAGCAGATTTAGTACTATTAGTATTATTATTATTAATGTTATTGTTATTAATATGACGACTAAAAACGATTCTGAAGACTTTGGTGACTTTTATGTCTTTTTCTTTTTTCTCTACTAAAGTGTTAGACACAATTAATTTAGTTTAATTTCAGTATTTCAAACATTTTATTTTTAAGCAAGTTTTTGTTAAATATTATTTATATCCAACTTTATAACTCGCTTATGGTTGGTCCTACAAGAAAAATGCAAATAAATATTTTGTAGGAAATGTTATCAGCTTTAATTTTGGAAGAAAGATAAAAATTGATAGGAGTAACTGTTTTCGAGATATAAGCAAATAACCAATGTAAAAACTGTTACCGTTTCAGAACAAAAATGTAATTCAGTTTTCAATGTTTGAGACGAAGACGAAAATGCAGCATTTAAAATCGACTCTGAAGACTTCAGTGATTTATATGTCACCCCCTTTTTTTCTAATAAAGTATTGGACCTAATAAATTAAGTGTATTTTAAATCACAAGACATTTTCTGTTAAAGCACTTCTTTTTTAAATATTAATTATTTTCAATCTTATATCTCGCTTATGGTTAGTCCTACATAAAAAATGCAAATAATTATTTTGTAGGACATTTTATCAGCTTGAATTTTAGTAAAAAGATAAAAGTTGATAGGAGTAACTGTTTTCGAGATATGAGCAAGAAACCAAAACACTGTTACCTTAATTAAGCGTTTGCATATTAGCAAATTTAGTACTATTAGTATTATTATTATTAATGTTATTGTTATTAATATGACTATTAAAGACAACTTTAAAACCTTTAGTGACTTTTATGTCTTCTTCTTTTTCCTCTACTAAAGTGTTAGACACAATTAAATTAGTTTAATTTCAGTTTTTCAAACATTTTATTTTAAAGCAAATTTTTGTTAAATATTATTTATATCCAACTCTATAACTCGCTTATGGTTGGTCGTACAAGAAAAATGCAAATAACTATTTTGTAGGAAATTTTATCAGCTTTAATTTTGAAAGAAAGATAAAAATTGGGAGGAGTAACTGTTTTTGAGATATAAGCAAAAAACCAATAAGAAAACTGTGACTGTTACTGAACAAAAATGTAATTCGGTTTTCAATGTTTGAGACGAAGACGAAACTGCAGCATTTAAAAACGACTCTGAAGACTTCAGTGACTTTTATGTCACTTCCTTTTTCTTCTAATAAAGTATTGGACCCAATAAATTAAGTGTATTTTAAATCACAAGACATTTTCTGTTAAAGCACTTTTTTTTAAATATTAATTATTTTCAATCATATATCTCGCTTATGGTTAGTCCTACATGAAAAATGCAAATAACTATTTTGTAGGAAATTCTATCAGCTTGAATTTTAGTAAAAAGATAAAAATTGATAGGAGTAACTGTTTTCGAGATATAAGCAAGAAACCAAAACACTGTTACCTTAATTAAGCGTTTGCATATAAGCAAATTTAGAACTATTAGTATTATTATTATTAATGTTATTGTTATTAATATGACAACTAAAGACAACTCTGAAACCTTTAGTGACTTTTATGTCTTTTCGTTTTTTCTCTACTAAAGTGTTAGACACAGTAAAATTAGTTTAATTTCAGTTTTTCAAACATTTTATTTTAAAGCAAATTTTTGTTAAATATTATTTATATCCAACTCTATAACTCGCTTATGGTTGGTCCTACAAGAAAAATGCAAATAACTATTTTGTAGAATATTTTATCAGCTTTAATTTTGAAAGAAAGACAAAAATTCATAGGAGTAACTGTTTTCGAGATATAAGCAAGAAACCAAAAAACTGTTACCTTAATAAAGCGCTTGCATATAAGCAGATTTAGTACTATTAGTATTATTATTATTAATGTTATTGTTATTAATATGACGACTAAAAACGATTCTGAAGACTTTGGTGACTTTTATGTCTTTTTCTTTTTTCTCTACTAAAGTGTTAGACACAATTAATTTAGTTTAATTTCAGTATTTCAAACATTTTATTTTTAAGCAAGTTTTTGTTAAATATTATTTATATCCAACTTTATAACTCGCTTATGGTTGGTCCTACAAGAAAAATGCAAATAACTATTTTGTAGGAAATGTTATCAGCTTTAATTTTGAAAAAAATATAAAAATTGATAGGAGTAACTGTTTTCGAGATATAAGCAAGAAACCAAAAAACTGTTACCTTAATAAAGCGCTTGCATATAAGTAACAGTTACTGAACAAAAATGTAATTCAGTTTTCAATGTTTGAGACGAAGACGAAAATGCAGCATTTACAAACGACTCTAAAGACTTCAGTGACCTTTCTGTCACCTCTTTTTTCTTCTAATAAAGTATTGGACCCAATAAATTAAGTGTATTTTAAATCACAAGACATTTTCTGTTGAAGCACTTTTTTTTAAATTTTAATTATTTTCAAACTTATATCTCGCTTATGGTTAGTCCTACATTAAAAATGCAATTAACTATTTTGTAGGAAATTTTATCAGCTTTAATTTTAGTAAAAAGATAAAAATTGATAGGAGTAACTGTTTTCGAGATATAAGCAAGAAACCAAAACACTGTTACCTTAATTAAGCGTTTGCATATAAGCAAATTTAGTACTATTAGTATTATTATTATTAATGTTATTGTTATTAATATTACGATTAAAGACAACTTTGAAACCTTTAGTGACTTTTATGTCTTCTTCTTTTTCCTCTACTAAAGTGTTAGACACAATTAAATTAGTTTAATTTTAGTTTTTCAAACATTTTATTTTAAAGCAAATTTTTGTTAAATATTATTTATATCCAACTCTATAACTCGCTTATGGTTGGTCCTACAAGAAAAATGCAAATAACTATTTTGTAGAATATTTTATCAGCTTTAATTTTAAAGAAAGACAAAAATTGATAGGAGTAACTGTTTTCGAGATATAAGCAAGAAACCAAAAAACTGTTACCTTAATAAAGCGCTTGCATATAAGCAGATTTAGTACTATTAGTATTATTATTATTAATGTTATTGTTATTAATATGACGACTAAAAACGATTCTGAAGACTTTGGTGACTTTTATGTCTTTTTCTTTTTTCTCTACTAAAGTGTTAGACTCAATTAATTTAGTTTAATTTCGGTTTTTCAAACATTTTATTTAAAGCAAATTTTTGTTAAATATTATTTATATCCAACTCTATAACTCGCTTATGGTTGGTCCTACAAGAAAAATGCAAACAACTATTTTGTAGGAAGCTTTATCAGCTTTAATTTTGAAAAAAAGATAAAAGTTGATAGGAGTAACTGTTTTCGAGATATAAGCAAAAAACCAATAAGAAAACTGTGACTGTTACTGAACAAAAATGTAATTCGGTTTTCAATGTTTGAGACGAAGACGAAACTGCAGCATTTAAAAACGACTCTGAAGACTTCAGTGACTTTTATGTCACTTCCTTTTTCTTCTAATAAAGTATTGGACCCAATAAATTAAGTGTATTTTAAATCACAAGACATTTTCTGTTAAAGCACTTTTTTTTAAATATTAATTATTTTCAATCATATATCTCGCTTATGGTTAGTCCTACATGAAAAATGCAAATAACTATTTTGTAGGAAATTCTATCAGCTTGAATTTTAGTAAAAAGATAAAAATTGATAGGAGTAACTGTTTTCGAGATATAAGCAAGAAACCAAAACACTGTTACCTTAATTAAGCGTTTGCATATAAGCAAATTTAGAACTATTAGTATTATTATTATTAATGTTATTGTTATTAATATGACAACTAAAGACAACTCTGAAACCTTTAGTGACTTTTATGTCTTTTCGTTTTTTCTCTACTAAAGTGTTAGACACAGTAAAATTAGTTTAATTTCAGTTTTTCAAACATTTTATTTTAAAGCAAATTTTTGTTAAATATTATTTATATCCAACTCTATAACTCGCTTATGGTTGGTCCTACAAGTAAAATGCAAATAACTATTTTGTAGAATATTTTATCAGCTTTAATTTTGAAAGAAAGACAAAAATTCATAGGAGTAACTGTTTTCGAGATATAAGCAAGAAACCAAAAAACTGTTACCTTAATAAAGCGCTTGCATATAAGCAGATTTAGTACTATTAGTATTATTATTATTAATGTTATTGTTATTAATATGACGACTAAAAACGATTCTGAAGACTTTGGTGACTTTTATGTCTTTTTCTTTTTTCTCTACTAAAGTGTTAGACACAATTAATTTAGTTTAATTTCAGTATTTCAAACATTTTATTTTTAAGCAAGTTTTTGTTAAATATTATTTATATCCAACTTTATAACTCGCTTATGGTTGGTCCTACAAGAAAAATGCAAATAACTATTTTGTAGGAAATGTTATCAGCTTTAATTTTGAAAAAAATATAAAAATTGATAGGAGTAACTGTTTTCGAGATATAAGCAAGAAACCAAAAAACTGTTACCTTAATAAAGCGCTTGCATATAAGTAACAGTTACTGAACAAAAATGTAATTCAGTTTTCAATGTTTGAGACGAAGACGAAAATGCAGCATTTACAAACGACTCTAAAGACTTCAGTGACCTTTCTGTCACCTCTTTTTTCTTCTAATAAAGTATTGGACCCAATAAATTAAGTGTATTTTAAATCACAAGACATTTTCTGTTGAAGCACTTTTTTTTAAATTTTAATTATTTTCAAACTTATATCTCGCTTATGGTTAGTCCTACATTAAAAATGCAATTAACTATTTTGTAGGAAATTTTATCAGCTTTAATTTTAGTAAAAAGATAAAAATTGATAGGAGTAACTGTTTTCGAGATATAAGCAAGAAACCAAAAC
Source organism: Tribolium castaneum (assembly GCF_031307605.1). Classification (NCBI taxonomy): domain Eukaryota; kingdom Metazoa; phylum Arthropoda; class Insecta; order Coleoptera; family Tenebrionidae; genus Tribolium; species Tribolium castaneum. Next base: position 17,192,652 of record NC_087398.1, read on the forward strand.
ACTGTTACCTTAATTAAGCGTTTGCATATAAGCAAATTTAGTACTATTAGTATTATTATTATTAATGTTATTGTTATTAATATTACGATTAAAGACAACTTTGAAACCTTTAGTGACTTTTATGTCTTCTTCTTTTTCCTCTACTAAAGTGTTAGACACAATTAAATTAGTTTAATTTTAGTTTTTCAAACATTTTATTTTAAAGCAAATTTTTGTTAAATATTATTTATATCCAACTCTATAACTCGCTTATGGTTGGTCCTACAAGAAAAATGCAAATAACTATTTTGTAGAATATTTTATCAGCTTTAATTTTGAAAGAAAGACAAAAATTGATAGGAGTAACTGTTTTCGAGATATAAGCAAGAAACCAAAAAACTGTTACCTTAATAAAGCGCTTGCATATAAGCAGATTTAGTACTATTAGTATTATTATTATTAATGTTATTGTTATTAATATGACGACTAAAAACGATTCTGAAGACTTTGGTGACTTTTATGTCTTTTTCTTTTTTCTCTACTAAAGTGTTAGACTCAATTAATTTAGTTTAATTTCGGTTTTTCAAACATTTTATTTAAAGCAAATTTTTGTTAAATATTATTTATATCCAACTCTATAACTCGCTTATGGTTGGTCCTACAAGAAAAATGCAAACAACTATTTTGTAGGAAGCTTTATCAGCTTTAATTTTGAAAAAAAGATAAAAGTTGATAGGAGTAACTGTTTTCGAGATATAAGCAAAAAACCAATAAGAAAACTGTGACTGTTACTGAACAAAAATGTAATTCGGTTTTCAATGTTTGAGACGAAGACGAAACTGCAGCATTTAAAAACGACTCTGAAGACTTCAGTGACTTTTATGTCACTTCCTTTTTCTTCTAATAAAGTATTGGACCCAATAAATTAAGTGTATTTTAAATCACAAGACATTTTTTGTTAAAGCACTTTTTTTTTAAATATTAATTATTTTCAATCATATATCTCGCTTATGGTTAGTCCTACATGAAAAATGCAAATAACTATTTTGTAGGAAATTTTATCAGCTTGAATTTTATTAAAAAATAAAAATTGATAGGAGTAACTGTTTTCGAGATATAAGCAAGAAACCAAAACACTGTTACCTTAATTAAGCGTTTGCATATAAGCAAATTTAGTACTATTAGTATTATTATTATTAATGTTATTGTTATTAATATGACAACTAAAGACAACTCTGAAACCTTTAGTGACTTTTATGTCTTTTCCTTTTTTCTCTACTAAAGTGTTAGACACAGTTAAATTAGTTTAATTTCAGTTTTTCAAACATTTTATTTTAAAGCGAATTTTTGTTAAATATTATTTATATCCAACTCTATAACTCGCTTATGGTTGGTCCTACAAGAAAAATGCAAATAACTATTTTGTAGAATATTTTATCAGCTTTAATTTTGAAAGAAAGACAAAAATTCATAGGAGTAACTGTTTTCGAGATATAAGCAAGAAACCAAAAAACTGTTACCTTAATAAAGCGCTTGCATATAAGCAGATTTAGTACTATTAGTATTATTATTATTAATGTTATTGTTATTAATATGACGACTAAAAACGATTCTGAAGACTTTGGTGACTTTTATGTCTTTTTCTTTTTTCTCTACTAAAGTGTTAGACACAATTAATTTAGTTTAATTTCAGTATTTCAAACATTTTATTTTTAAGCAAGTTTTTGTTAAATATTATTTATATCCAACTTTATAACTCGCTTATGGTTGGTCCTACAAGAAAAATGCAAATAACTATTTTGTAGGAAATGTTATCAGCTTTAATTTTGAAAAAAATATAAAAATTGATAGGAGTAACTGTTTTCGAGATATAAGCAAGAAACCAAAAAACTGTTACCTTAATAAAGCGCTTGCATATAAGTAACAGTTACTGAACAAAAATGTAATTCAGTTTTCAATGTTTGAGACGAAGACGAAAATGCAGCATTTACAAACGACTCTAAAGACTTCAGTGACCTTTCTGTCACCTCTTTTTTCTTCTAATAAAGTATTGGACCCAATAAATTAAGTGTATTTTAAATCACAAGACATTTTCTGTTGAAGCACTTTTTTTTAAATTTTAATTATTTTCAAACTTATATCTCGCTTATGGTTAGTCCTACATTAAAAATGCAATTAACTATTTTGTAGGAAATTTTATCAGCTTTAATTTTAGTAAAAAGATAAAAATTGATAGGAGTAACTGTTTTCGAGATATAAGCAAGAAACCAAAACACTGTTACCTTAATTAAGCGTTTGCATATAAGCAAATTTAGTACTATTAGTATTATTATTATTAATGTTATTGTTATTAATATTACGATTAAAGACAACTTTGAAACCTTTAGTGACTTTTATGTCTTCTTCTTTTTCCTCTACTAAAGTGTTAGACACAATTAAATTAGTTTAATTTTAGTTTTTCAAACATTTTATTTTAAAGCAAATTTTTGTTAAATATTATTTATATCCAACTCTATAACTCGCTTATGGTTGGTCCTACAAGAAAAATGCAAATAACTATTTTGTAGAATATTTTATCAGCTTTAATTTTGAAAGAAAGACAAAAATTGATAGGAGTAACTGTTTTCGAGATATAAGCAAGAAACCAAAAAACTGTTACCTTAATAAAGCGCTTGCATATAAGCAGATTTAGTACTATTAGTATTATTATTATTAATGTTATTGTTATTAATATGACGACTAAAAACGATTCTGAAGACTTTGGTGACTTTTATGTCTTTTTCTTTTTTCTCTACTAAAGTGTTAGACTCAATTAATTTAGTTTAATTTCGGTTTTTCAAACATTTTATTTAAAGCAAATTTTTGTTAAATATTATTTATATCCAACTCTATAACTCGCTTATGGTTGGTCCTACAAGAAAAATGCAAACAACTATTTTGTAGGAAGCTTTATCAGCTTTAATTTTGAAAAAAAGATAAAAGTTGATAGGAGTAACTGTTTTCGAGATATAAGCAAAAAACCAATAAGAAAACTGTGACTGTTACTGAACAAAAATGTAATTCGGTTTTCAATGTTTGAGACGAAGACGAAACTGCAGCATTTAAAAACGACTCTGAAGACTTCAGTGACTTTTATGTCACTTCCTTTTTCTTCTAATAAAGTATTGGACCCAATAAATTAAGTGTATTTTAAATCACAAGACATTTTTTGTTAAAGCACTTTTTTTTTAAATATTAATTATTTTCAATCATATATCTCGCTTATGGTTAGTCCTACATGAAAAATGCAAATAACTATTTTGTAGGAAATTTTATCAGCTTGAATTTTAGTAAAAAATAAAAATTGATAGGAGTAACTGTTTTCGAGATATAAGCAAGAAACCAAAACACTGTTACCTTAATTAAGCGTTTGCATATAAGCAAATTTAGTACTATTAGTATTATTATTATTAATGTTATTGTTATTAATATGACAACTAAAGACAACTCTGAAACCTTTAGTGACTTTTATGTCTTTTCCTTTTTTCTCTACTAAAGTGTTAGACACAGTTAAATTAGTTTAATTTCAGTTTTTCAAACATTTTATTTTAAAGCGAATTTTTGTTAAATATTATTTATATCCAACTCTATAACTCGCTTATGGTTGGTCCTACAAGAAAAATGCAAATAACTATTTTGTAGAATATTTTATCAGCTTTAATTTTGAAAGAAAGACAAAAATTCATAGGAGTAACTGTTTTCGAGATATAAGCAAGAAACCAAAAAACTGTTACCTTAATAAAGCGCTTGCATATAAGCAGATTTAGTACTATTAGTATTATTATTATTAATGTTATTGTTATTAATATGACGACTAAAAACGATTCTGAAGACTTTGGTGACTTTTATGTCTTTTTCTTTTTTCTCTACTAAAGTGTTAGACACAATTAATTTAGTTTAATTTCAGTATTTCAAACATTTTATTTTTAAGCAAGTTTTTGTTAAATATTATTTATATCCAACTTTATAACTCGCTTATGGTTGGTCCTACAAGAAAAATGCAAATAACTATTTTGTAGGAAATGTTATCAGCTTTAATTTTGAAAGAAAGATAAAAATTGATAGGAGTAACTGTTTTCGAGATATAAGCAAAAAACCAAAGTAAAAACTGTTACCGTTTCAGAACAAAAATGTAATTCAGTTTTCAATGTTTGAGACGAAGACGAAAATGCAGCATTTAAAATCGACTCTGAAGACTTCAGTGACTTATATGTCACCCCCTTTTTTTTAATAAAGTATTGGACCTAATAAATTAAGTGTATTTTAAATCACAAGACATTTTCTGTTAAAGCACTTCTTTTTTAAATATTAATTATTTTCAATCTTATATCTCGCTTATGGTTAGTCCTACACAAAAAATGCAAATAACTATTTTGTAGGAAATTTTATCAGCTTGAATTTTAGTAAAAAGATAAAAATTAATAGGAGTAACTGTTTTCGAGATATGAGCAAGAAACCAAAACACTGTTACCTTAATTAAGCGTTTGCATATAAGCAAATTTAGTACTATTAGTATTATTATTATTAATGTTATTGTTATTAATATGACGATTAAAGACAACTTTGAAACCTTTAGTGACTTTTATGTCTTCTTCTTTTTCCTCTACTAAAGTGTTAGACACAATTAAATTAGTTTAATTTCAGTTTTTCAAACATTTTATTTTAAAGCAAATTTTTGTTAAATATTATTTATATCCAACTCTATAACTCGCTTATGGTTGGTCCTACAAGAAAAATGCAAATAACTATTTTGTAGGAAATTTTATCAGCTTTAATTTTGAAAGAAAGATAAAAATTGATAGGAGTAACTGTTTTCGAGATATAAGCAAGAAACCAAAAAACTGTTACCTTAATAAAGCGCTTGCATATAAGCAGATTTAGTACTATTAGTATTATTATTATTAATGTTATTGTTATTAATATGACGACTAAAAACGATTCTGAAGACTTTGGTGACTTTTATGTCTTTTTCTTTTTTCTCTACTAAAGTGTTAGACTCAATTAATTTAGTTTAATTTCGGTTTTTCAAACATTTTATTTAAAGCAAATTTTTGTTAAATATTATTTATATCCAACTCTATAACTCGCTTATGGTTGGTCCTACAAGAAAAATGCAAACAACTATTTTGTAGGAAGCTTTATCAGCTTTAATTTTGAAAAAAAGATAAAAGTTGATAGGAGTAACTGTTTTCGAGATATAAGCAAAAAACCAATAAGAAAACTGTGACTGTTACTGAACAAAAATGTAATTCGGTTTTCAATGTTTGAGACGAAGACGAAACTGCAGCATTTAAAAACGACTCTGAAGACTTCAGTGACTTTTATGTCACTTCCTTTTTCTTCTAATAAAGTATTGGACCCAATAAATTAAGTGTATTTTAAATCACAAGACATTTTTTGTTAAAGCACTTTTTTTTTAAATATTAATTATTTTCAATCATATATCTCGCTTATGGTTAGTCCTACATGAAAAATGCAAATAACTATTTTGTAGGAAATTTTATCAGCTTGAATTTTAGTAAAAAATAAAAATTGATAGGAGTAACTGTTTTCGAGATATAAGCAAGAAACCAAAACACTGTTACCTTAATTAAGCGTTTGCATATAAGCAAATTTAGTACTATTAGTATTATTATTATTAATGTTATTGTTATTAATATGACAACTAAAGACAACTCTGAAACCTTTAGTGACTTTTATGTCTTTTCCTTTTTTCTCTACTAAAGTGTTAGACACAGTTAAATTAGTTTAATTTCAGTTTTTCAAACATTTTATTTTAAAGCGAATTTTTGTTAAATATTATTTATATCCAACTCTATAACTCGCTTATGGTTGGTCCTACAAGAAAAATGCAAATAACTATTTTGTAGAATATTTTATCAGCTTTAATTTTGAAAGAAAGACAAAAATTCATAGGAGTAACTGTTTTCGAGATATAAGCAAGAAACCAAAAAACTGTTACCTTAATAAAGCGCTTGCATATAAGCAGATTTAGTACTATTAGTATTATTATTATTAATGTTATTGTTATTAATATGACGACTAAAAACGATTCTGAAGACTTTGGTGACTTTTATGTCTTTTTCTTTTTTCTCTACTAAAGTGTTAGACACAATTAATTTAGTTTAATTTCAGTATTTCAAACATTTTATTTTTAAGCAAGTTTTTGTTAAATATTATTTATATCCAACTTTATAACTCGCTTATGGTTGGTCCTACAAGAAAAATGCAAATAACTATTTTGTAGGAAATGTTATCAGCTTTAATTTTGAAAGAAAGATAAAAATTGATAGGAGTAACTGTTTTCGAGATATAAGCAAAAAACCAAAGTAAAAACTGTTACCGTTTCAGAACAAAAATGTAATTCAGTTTTCAATGTTTGAGACGAAGACGAAAATGCAGCATTTAAAATCGACTCTGAAGACTTCAGTGACTTATATGTCACCCCCTTTTTTTTTAATAAAGTATTGGACCTAATAAATTAAGTGTATTTTAAATCACAAGACATTTTCTGTTAAAGCACTTCTTTTTTAAATATTAATTATTTTCAATCTTATATCTCGCTTATGGTTAGTCCTACACAAAAAATGCAAATAACTATTTTGTAGGAAATTTTATCAGCTTGAATTTTAGTAAAAAGATAAAAATTAATAGGAGTAACTGTTTTCGAGATATGAGCAAGAAACCAAAACACTGTTACCTTAATTAAGCGTTTGCATATAAGCAAATTTAGTACTATTAGTATTATTATTATTAATGTTATTGTTATTAATATGACGATTAAAGACAACTTTGAAACCTTTAGTGACTTTTATGTCTTCTTCTTTTTCCTCTACTAAAGTGTTAGACACAATTAAATTAGTTTAATTTCAGTTTTTCAAACATTTTATTTTAAAGCAAATTTTTGTTAAATATTATTTATATCCAACTCTATAACTCGCTTATGGTTGGTCCTACAAGAAAAATGCAAATAACTATTTTGTAGGAAATTTTATCAGCTTTAATTTTGAAAGAAAGATAAAAATTGATAGGAGTAACTGTTTTCGAGATATAAGCAAAAAACCAATAAGAAAACTGTGACTGTTACTGAACAAAAATGTAATTCGATTTTCAATGTTTGAGACGAAGACGAAACTGCAGCATTTAAAAACGACTCTGAAGACTTCAGTGACTTTTATGTCACTTCCTTTTTCTTCTAATAAAGTATTGGACCCAATAAATTAAGTGTATTTTAAATCACAAGACATTTTCTGTTAAAGCACTTTTTTTTAAAATATTAATTATTTTCAATCATATATCTCGCTTATGGTTAGTCCTACATGAAAAATGCAAATAACTATTTTGTAGGAAATTTTATCAGCTTGAATTTTAGTAAAAAGATAAAAATTGATAGGAGTAACTGTTTTCGAGATATAAGCAAGAAACCAAAACACTGTTACCTTAATTAAGCGTTTGCATATAAGCAAATTTAGTACTATTAGTATTATTATTATTAATGTTATTGTTATTAATATGACAACTAAAGACAACTCTGAAACCTTTAGTGACTTTATGTCTTTTTCTTTTTCCTCTACTAAAGTGTTAGACTCAATTAATTTAGTTTAATTTCGGTTTTTCAAACATTTTATTTTAAAGCAAATTTTTGTTAAATATTATTTATATCCAACTCTATAACTCGCTTATGGTTGGTCCTACAAAAAAATGCAAATAACTATTTTGTAGGAAATTTTATTAGCTTTAATTTTGAAAAAAAGATAAAAATTGATAGGAGTAACTGTTTTCGAGATATAAGCAAGAAACCAAAAAAATGTTACGTTAATTAAGCGTTTGCATATAAGCAAATTTAGTACTATTAGTATTATTATTATTAATGTTATTGTTATTAATATGACGACTAAAGACGACTCTGAAACATTTAGTGACTTTTATGTCTTCTCCTTTTTCCTCTACTAAAGTGTTAGACACAATTAATTTAGTTTAATTCCGGTTTTTCAAGCATTTTATTTTAATGCAAATTTTTGTTAAATATTATTTATATCCAACTCTATAACTCGTTTATGCTTGGTCCTACAAGAAAAATGTAAATAACTATTTTGTTGGAAATTTTATCAGCTTTAATTTTGAAAGAAAGATAAAATTTGATAGGAGTAACTGTTTTCGAGATATAAGCAAAAAACCAATAAGAAAACTGTAACTGTTACTGAACAAAAATGTAATTCAGTTTTCAATGTTTGAGACGAAGTCAAAAATGCAGCATTTAAAAACGACTCTGAAGACTTCAGTGACTTTTATGTCACCTCCTTTTTCTTCTAATAAAGTATTGGACCCAACAAATTAAGTGTATTTTAAATCACAAGACATTTTCTGTTAAAACACTTTTTTTTAATTAATAATTATTTTCAAACTTATATCTCGCTTATGGTTAGTTCTACATGAAAAATGCAAATAACTATTTTGTAGGAAATTTTATCACCTTTAATTTTGATGAAAAAGTAAAAATTGATAGGAGTAACTGTTTTCGAGATATAGGCAAAAAACAAAAAAACTGTTACCTTAATTAAGCGCTTGCATATAAGCAAATTTAGTACTACTAGTATTGTTATTATAAATGTTATTGTTATTAATATGACGACTAAAGACAACTTTAAGACTTTAGTGACTTTTATGTCTCCTTCTTTTTCCTCTACTAAAGTGTTAGACACAATTAATTTAGTTTAATTTCGGTTTTTCAAACATTTTATTTTAAAGCAAATTTTTGTTGAATATTAAAAACTATAAAATGGCTTAGATTGCCTAAAAACACAGATCACACATGATCTTTTGCATAAAAATGAGAAAACGCTCATGTAACACACAAAATAAGCTCCATTTTTCCTTTTTAAAAGTATTATTATTATTATTACTTTTGTTACTATTACTATTATTATTATTATTATTATTATTATTATTATTATTATTATTATTATTATTGTTATTATTATTATTATTATTATTATTATTATTATTATTATTATTATTATTATTATTATTAAAAACTTATATTAAACAGACAGAAAACGTCGTATTCTGACACAACTTAAAACACAGATCACACATGATCTTTTGCATAGAAATGAGAAAACGCTCATATAACACAAAATAAGCTTCATTTTGGCTTAGAAAACTAAGCTTACTTTTACTACTACTATTATTTTTATTTTTATTATTATTATTATTATTACTATTATTTTTATTATTATTATTACTATTATTATTATTATTATTATTATTATTATTATTATTATTATTATTATTATTATTATTATTATTAATATTATTATTATTAAAGACCGATTATAACTTTTGTATAGTAAATGTTTTTATACCAGTTTTAAAATGAGTTATTAATTTTAGACAATTTCTTGCCTAAAAACGCAGATCACAGATGATCTCTTGCATAGAAATGAGAAAACGCTCAGATAACACAAAATAAGCATCATTTTTGCTTAGAAAAACTAAGCTTTAATTTAGAAAGAAATTTATTATTATAAGTATTATTATCATTATTATTATTATTATTATTATTATTACTATTATTATTATTATTATTGTTTCTTTTATTACTATTAATATTATTATTATTATTATTGTGTAATATAGATATTTTATTTGGGCGTTAATTACATTGTCAATAACAATTCAAATCACAAGTCAGGAAGTTCTTTCGTCAGGCCGTTCCAGCGGATAGACCAACCAGCTCAGACTTCATTCTGTAATGAAGTAAAAAGGGTTGTTGAGTATTTATGTCAACAACTACCAGACTTAACATTAAAGGTAAATTAACATTAACTTAAGAATAACTATTAGGAACCATGTATAACCAGATCTCTCACACTGAACTGTACAAATCGTGCAATGGTCAGCCCGCTAAACCCCACCTGGTTAGCCTCCACGCCGACCTGATCTTGCAGCTCCTTCAATACTCAATCGTGCAATAGGGTGGAATCCACCATCCCTTGATTAGTATTGGATACCTCCACCAGATTGTGCAATAGGTCAACTTTACAGTCTCCCTAATCCTGGTCTTCGGATGGCAGTCACTACCCTGACTCCATCCGGGACACACCTCATAACATTACAACCAGATCGTGCAATAGATTGGAATCCACCAATCTGACCCTGGCCTAATGATAACTCACTCTACCAGATTGTGCAATAGGGGTTGGACGTAACCATCCCTAATCCTGGTTTAAACAACACGTGATCGGAGTTCATGATACATGGCATATTACGCGTTCTAGTTTTTACTACATTACTAAGATTGACTACAAATACTCTGTGAGAATCACACTCACCAAATTTACGCCTTCGTTCTGCTTTTGTCAGGATTGAAGTTCGTATAATTTGTTTATTATAATTTTTATATAGTTACGCACAAACTAATGCGATTCACAAACACAAACACATCATTGGTCAATAAATTTAGTATTTAACAAATTATTTTTATTACATTCGGCCATCCTGAAATTCGGCTCGTCCCGAGACGTCTTTTATTTCTTCATCCAAAAATATTTTGATAAAATTTTCTATTTTAAATTTTAAACCAATGTAATTTTCAGTTTTTTTTTTTTTTTCGAAATATGACCGATACCGTCCAATAATAACAACGAACGAATGTGCAACATTTTAATTTCGCATTTTACAGTATCTGAATTTATGCCCTGGCTTATTACAATTGTAACACATAACGGTCTCCTGTGACTTGCGCTGAAATTCGGTATTCAAAATTTGCGTTTCCGTCAAACTGCTAAGATAACATAAGAGCATTTCTGGACTTTCATACTGGCCTGCTTTAGCACTAGTTCTCACTAATACATCTGTAATTCCCCCGATAATACACGACACAGCTCGTTTTCCAAAGATTTCTAGTTCATTCAACATGGATAATTTCTTATAATAATAATGAACATAGTTTTCTTCAGGTTGTTTTACTCGTTGTATCATTCGCTCAAGCATATTACAGTAATCTTCATGAAAAGGAAAAGCTGACTGTAATTCCTTTTTCCATTGATCCCATGTTTTCAAGAAAACCGGTAAACTTCTGTACCAAATCTCAGCTAATCCTTTTAATTTTTTTATAGCAAAATAAATTGTAGTTTCCTCTGTCCACTGAAATATAGATCTGCATTCGTCCACTTTATTGCACCACTTCTGACTCGTAAGTTCCAAATTACTTGGATCAAATATTGGAATTGCATCTGCTCCTGTAGTAGAAGAATTGGCTCGACGATTTGAGTTTTCCATGAAATTTGAGATAACTTCAGTAAAATGTAACAACACTTCAACATTTCCATTTTTTTCAGCGTTATCTGATTCTTGAGTAGTTCCAGTTCCGCTCACACTAACATTATCTTCAGTTCGTCGAACTTGACTTTCATTTTCTGAAGATACTGCTCTTCGTTTCCGTCTACGTAGCGGGGACATCGTATTTACTCACTGTTAACAAAATAACTATTTGTAACACACTTTGAACCTTTGCTTTAAAACACCTCTTTCCGATGTAATACACTTGAACCTGTTTTTGAACCAACTCTTTCCATCTCACTTATAACAATTTTAGTCCATCACTCAAATATAATTTAATAACACTGTCAATTTAATTTTTCAAATTTCAAATTCACTTTAAAATTATTAAACGAGAATAATAACAGAACGGAAATCTCTACTAATACGAACTTCAATTCTTTATCTGGTGTCTGGTGTTGGTCTATCCCACTTCTGATAATTTGTAATATAGATATTTTATTTGGGCGTTAATTACATTGTCAATAACAATTCAAATCACAAGTCAGGAAGTTCTTTCGTCAGGCCGTTCCAGCGGATAGACCAACCAGCTCAGACTTCATTCTGTAATGAAGTAAAAAGGGTTGTTGAGTATTTATGTCAACAACTACCAGACTTAACATTAAAGGTAAATTAACATTAACTTAAGAATAACTATTAGGAACCATGTATAACCAGATCTCTCACACTGAACTGTACAAATCGTGCAATGGTCAGCCCGCTAAACCCCACCTGGTTAGCCTCCACGCCGACCTGATCTTGCAGCTCCTTCAATACTCAATCGTGCAATAGGGTGGAATCCACCATCCCTTGATTAGTATTGGATACCTCCACCAGATTGTGCAATAGGTCAACTTTACAGTCTCCCTAATCCTGGTCTTCGGATGGCAGTCACTACCCTGACTCCATCCGGGACACACCTCATAACATTACAACCAGATCGTGCAATAGATTGGAATCCACCAATCTGACCCTGGCCTAATGATAACTCACTCTACCAGATTGTGCAATAGGGGTTGGACGTAACCATCCCTAATCCTGGTTTAAACAACACGTGATCGGAGTTCATGATACATGGCATATTACGCGTTCTAGTTTTTACTACATTACTAAGATTGACTACAAATACTCTGTGAGAATCACACTCACCAAATTTACGCCTTCGTTCTGCTTTTGTCAGGATTGAAGTTCGTATAATTTGTTTATTATAATTTTTATATAGTTACGCACAAACTAATGCGATTCACAAACACAAACACATCATTGGTCAATAAATTTAGTATTTAACAAATTATTTTTATTACAATTGTTATTAACTTTTGTATAGTAAATGTTTTTATACCAGTTTTAAAATGAGTTATTAATTTTATTCAATTTCTTGCCTAAAAACACAGATCACAGATGATCTCTTGCATAGAAATGAGAAAACGCTCATATAACACACAAAATAAGCATCATTTTTGCTTAGAAAAACTAAGCTTTAATTTAGAAAGAAATTCATTATTATAAGTATTATTATCATTATTATTATTATTATTATTATTATTATTTCTTTTATTACTATTTTTATTATTATTATTATTATTATTATTATTATTATTATTATTATTACTATTATTATTATTATTATTACTATTATTATTATTATTATTATTATTATTATTATTATTATTATTATTATTATTATTATTATTAACTTTTGTATAGTAAATGTTTTTATACCAGTTTTAAAATGAGTTATTAATTTTAGACAATTTCTTGCCTAAAAATACAGATCACAGATGATTTCTTGCATAGAAATGAGAAAGCGCTCATATAACACACAAAATAAGCTTCATTTTTGCTTAGAAAACTAAGCTTACTTTTATTTCTATTATTATTTTTATTATTATTATTATTATTATTATTATTATTATTATTATTATTATTATTATTATTATTATTATTATTATTATTATTGTTATTATTATTATTATTATTATTGTTATTATTATTATTATTATTAAAAACTTATATTAAACAGACAGAAAACGTCGTATTCTGTCACAAAAAAACGAATTACGTTATAGACTTGACGAGAACGGCGTATCTCGGACTCTTATAGGACTCTTATAGGGTCAAAAATTATCAGTTTGGATTAAAACAAATTATTTTTGTTGACTCTCAGTCTGAATTGTTCATCAGTTCAAACAAAAACGGCTTACTTTAGACGATCTTTTGCTTTGAACAAGAAAACTTACATCGAACAGACTAAAAACGTATTAATCTGGCATAAAAGAGCAATTTATGTATCACTTTGGATAAAGGCAGCTAATCCTATTCGTTTCATTGCTTAAAATAGACAAAATTGTTAATAAATCTAACAAAAACGCTGTATTCTAGCACAAAATACTAATTACATTATAGTTTCGACGAGAATAGCTTATTTGGAATGATTCTATGCTTCCAAACGAGTAAATTTTTAATAAACAGATGCCAAACATCATGTTTTGTCCTATAAAGACATTTTATATTGCAGTTTGTATTAAAACAAAATATTTTCGTTGATTCTTTGTTAGAAGCAGCAAACCTAACATTAAAGAGTCTGAAAACTTTGTATTCGGACACAAACCACCGAATTTTGTTTCAGTTTAGACAAAAACGGTTGATTTTCGACAATATTTTGCTTTGAACAAGAAAGCTTATATCAAACTGACTAAAAACGTCTTATTTTAGCACAAAACAAAAGATTTGCGTTATAGTCTTAAAGCTGATTCATGCCACAGTTTGGATAAAAACCAATTATTTTTGTTAATTCATTGTTACAAACAAGAAACCTTACATCAAAGAAACTGAAAACCCCTTATTTAGGCACAGAAATTCGAATTACGTTTCAGTCTGGACAAAAACTGCTTATTTTAGACGATCCTTTGTTTTGAACACGAAAACTTACATTAAAAAGATTAAAAACGTCTTATTCTGGCTGAAAACTGCAAATTATATATTACTCTAGATAAAAGCAATTTATCCTGATACTCCTTTACTTAGAATAGAGTAAACTTGTATAAAACTTAATGAAAACTTTAAATTTCGTCTCAAAGAAATAATTTACGTTATAGTTTTGACCAGCACTGTTTATTTCAAACGAAATTATGATTCGAAACTAATGAACTTTTATGGGGCAGATGCAAAACCACATATTACCATATAAAGCGTTGTTTTAAAGCAAAGTATTACCTTTTGCAACAAGAAATTTCACGTCAAAGAAACTGAAAACTTCGTATCCATACATAAATATCTAATTACGTATCAGTTTAGGCAAATACAGCTTATTTTAAACGATTCCTTGCTATAAACAAGAAAAATTTTATCAAGCATATTGAAAACGTCTTATTCTCGAAAATAAGAGCAAATTATGTATCAGTTTTAACAAAAGCGGATTACTCTGTTTGATTCTATGCTTAGAGTAGAGTAAACTACTATAAAACGTATTGAAAACTCTATATTCAAGCTCAAAAGAACAAATTACGTTATAGTTTTGACAAAAAAAAAATATTTCGGACGATTACATACTTCGAAGTAAGCAAACTTTAATTGAACATGTGCAAAAGCTAATACTTTGCTTTAAAATAATGATTTATGTGGTAATATGGTATTTTGCATCTGTCCTATAAAAGTTTACCCGTTTCGCTCCATTGAATCATTAGAAATAAATTATTTTGACACAACAACAACACAAATAATTTGTTTTTGTTTAAACTGTAACATAAGTCGCTTTTATAAAACGAACTAAGACGTTTGGCATCTGTTTAATGAAAGTTTTCTCGTTTGGGGGCATAAAATCGTTTGAAATTAACAGTTCTGGTCAAAACTATTACGTAAATTATTTCTTTGTATCCCTTTAAAGATTTGCGTTATAGTCTTGACGAGAACTGTTAATTTCAAACGATTCTATGCTTTGAAACCAGTATACTTTCACTGAACAGAGGCAAAACGTCTGATTTCGCCTTTAAAAAACGATTTATCTCACAGTTTGGATTAAAACCAATGATTTTCGTTTATTCATTGTTACAAACAAGAAACCTTACATCAAAGAAACTGAAAACCTCTTATTCAGGCCCAGAAAATCAAATTACGTTTCAGTCTGGACACAAATTGCTTATTTTAGACGATTCTTTCTTTTGAACACGAAAACTTACATTAAAAAGATTAAAAACGTCTTATTCTGGCTCAAAACTGCAAATTATGTATTACTTTGGATAAAAGCAGTTTATCCTGATTACTCCTTTGCTTAGAATAGAGCAAACTTGTATAAAACTTAATGAAAACTTTAAATTTCGTCTCAAAGAAATAATTTACGTTATAGTTTTGACCAGAACTGTTAATTTCAAACGATTTTATGCCCCCAAACGAGAAAACTTTCACTAAACAGATGCCAAACGTCTTAGTTCGTTTTATAAAAACGACATGTTACAGTTTAAACAAAAAAATTATTTTCGTTGTTGTGTCAAAATAATTTATTTCGAATGATTCAATGGAGCGAAACGAGTAAACTTTTATAGGACAGATGCAAAATACCATATTACCACATAAATCGTTATTTTAAAGCAAAGTATTAGCTTTTGCACTTGTTCAATTAAAGTTTGCTTACTTCGAAATATGTAGTCGTCCGAAATAATTTTTTTTTGTCAAAACTATAACGTAATTTGTTCTTTTGAGCTTGAATATAGAGTTTTCATTACGTTTTATAGTAGTTTACTCTACTCTAAGCATAGAATCAAACAGAGTAATCCGCTTTTGTTAAAACTGATACATAATTTGCTCTTATTTTCGAGAATAAGACATTTTCAATATGTTTGATAAAATTTTTCTTGTTTATAGCAAGGAATCGTTTAAAATAAGCTGTATTTGCCTAAACTGATACGTAATTCGATATTTGTGCATGGATACGATGTTTTCAGTTTCTTTGACGTGAAATTTCTTGTTGCAAAAGGTAATAATTTGCTTTAAAACAACGCTTTATATTGTAATATGTGGTTTTGCATCTGCCCCATAAAAGTTCATTAGTTTCGAATCATAAAATCGTTTGAAATAAACAGTGCTGGTCAAAACTATAACGTAAATTATTTCTTTGAGACGAAATTTAAAGTTTTTATTAAGTTTTATACAAGTTTACTCTATTCTAAGTAAAGGAGTAATCAGGAAAAATTGCTTTTATCTAGAGTAATATATAATTTGCAGTTTTCAGCCAGAATAAGACGTTTTTAATCTTTTTAATGTAAGTTTTTGTATTCAAAACAAAGGATCGTCTAAAGTAAGCAGTTTTTGTTCAGACTGAAACGTAATTCGAATTTCTGTGCCTGAATAAGGAGTTTTCAGTTACTTTGATGTAAGGTTTCATGTTTGTAACAATGAATTAACGAAAATAATTGGTTTTTATCCAAACTGTGGCATGAATCGTTTTTAAAAGGCGAAATAAGATGTTTTTCCTCTGTACAGTGAAAGTTTACTCGTTTCAAAGCATAGAACCGTTTGAAATTAACAGCTCTCGTTAAGACTATAACGCAAATCTTTCGTTTTGTGCTAAAATAAGACGTTTTTAGTCAGTTTGATATAAGTTTTCTTGTTCAAAGCAAAATATTGTCGAAAATCAACCGTTTTTGTCTAAACTGATACAAAATTCGGTGGTTTGTGTCCGAATACAAAGTTTTCAGATTCTTTAATGTTAGGTTTGCTGCTTCTAACAAAGAATCAACGAAAATATTTTGTTTTAATACAAACTGCAATATAAAATGTCTTTATAGGACAAAACATGATGTTTGGCATCTGTTTAATAAAAATTTACTCGTTTGGAAGCATAGAATCATTCCAAATAAGCTATTCTCGTCGATACTATAATGTAATTAGTATTTTGTGCTAGAATACAGCGTTTTTGTTAGATTTATTAACAATTTTGTCTATTTTAAGCAATAAAACGAATAGGATTAGCTGCCTTTATCCGAAGTGATACATAAATTGCTCTTTTATGCCAGATTAATACGTTTTTAATCTGTTCTATGTAAGTTTTCTTGTTCAAAGCAAAAGATCGTCTAAAATAAGCCGTTTTTGTTTGAACTGATAAACAATTCAGACTGAGACTCAACAAAAATTATTTGTTTTAATCCAAACTGATACTTTTTGACCCTATAAGAGTCCTATAAGAGTCCGAGATACGCCGATCTCGTCAAGTCTATAACGTAATTCGTTTTTTTGTGTCAGAATACGACGTTTTCTGTCTGTTTAATATAAGTTTTTAATAATAATAATAATAACAATAATAATAATAATAATAATAATAATAATAATAATAATAATAATAATAATAATAATAATAATAATAATAATAATAATAATAATAATAATAATAATAGTAATAATAATAATAATATTAATAATAGTAATAATAATAATAATATTAATAATAATAATAATGAAAATAATAATAGTAATAAAAGTAAGCTTAGTTTTCTAAGCAAAAATGAAGCTTATTTTGTGTGTTATAAGAGCGTTTTCTCATTTCTATGCAAGAAATCATCTGTGATCTGTGTTTTTAGGCAAGAAATTGAATAAAATTAATAACTCATTTTAAAACTGGTATAAAAACATTTACTATACAAAAGTTAATAATAATAATAATAATAATAATAATAATAATAATAATAATAATAGTAATAATAATAATAATAGTAATAATAATAATAATAATAATAGTAATAATAATAATAATAATAATAATAATAATAATAATAATGATAATAATACTTATAATAATAAATTTCTTTCTAAATTAAAGCTTAGTTTTTCTAAGCAAAAATGATGCTTATTTTGTGTGATATGAGCGTTTTCTCATTTCTATGCAAGAGATCATCTGTGATCTGTGTTTTTAGGCAAGAAATTGAATAAAATTAATAACTCATTTTAAAACTGGTATAAAAACATTTACTATACAAAAGTTAATAATAATAATAATAATAATAATAGTAATAAAAGAAACAATAATAATAATAATAATAATAATAATAATAATAATAATAATAATAATAATAATGATAATAATACTTATAATAATAAATTTCTTTCTAAATTAAAGCTTAGTTTTTCTAAGCAAAAATGATGCTTATTTTGTGTTATCTGAGCGTTTTCTCATTTCTATGCAAGAGATCATCTGTGATCTGTGTTTTTAGGCAAGAAATTGTCTAAAATTAATAACTCATTTTAAAACTGTTATAAAAACATTTACTATACAAAAGTTATAATCGGTCTTTAATAATAATAATATTAATAATAATAATAATAATAATAATAATAATAATAATAATAGTAATAATAATAATAATAATAATAATGAAAATAAAAATAATAATAGTAGTAAAAGTAAGCTTAGTTTTCTAAGCCAAAATGAAGCTTATTTTGTGTTATATGAGCGTTTTCTCATTTCTATGCAAAAGATCATGTGTGATCTGTGTTTTAAGTTGTGTCAGAATACGACGTTTTCTGTCTGTTTAATATAAGTTTTTAATAATAATAATAATAATAATAATAATAATAATAATAATAATAATAATAATAATAATAATAATAACAATAATAATAATAATAATAATAATAGTAATAGTAACAAAAGTAATAATAATAATAATACTTTTAGAAAGGAAAAATGGAGCTTATTTTGTGTGTTACATGAGCGTTTTCTCATTTTTATGCAAAAGATCATGTGTGATCTGTGTTTTTAGGCATTTTAATATTTAACAAAAATTTGCTTTAAAATAAAATGTTTAAAAAACCGAAATTAAACTAAATTAATTGTGTCTAACACTTTAGTAGAGGAAAAAGGAGGAGACATAATAGTCACTAAAGTCTTAAAGTTGTCTTTAGTCGTCATATTAATAACAATAACATTTATAATAACAATACTAGTAGTACTAAATTTGCTTATATGCAAGCGCTTAATTAAGGTAACAGTTTTTTTGTTTTTTGCCTATATCTCGAAAACAGTTACTCCTATCAATTTTTACTTTTTCACCAAAATTAAAGGTGATAAAATTTCCTACAAAATAGTTATTTGCATTTTTCATGTAGAACTAACCATAAGCGAGATATAAGTTTGAAAATAATTATTAATTAAAAAAAAAGTGTTTTAACAGAAAATGTCTTGTGATTTAAAATACACTTAATTTGTTGGGTCTAATACTTTATTAGAAGAAAAAGGAGGTGACATAAAAGTCACTGAAGTCTTCAGAGTCGTTTTTAAATGCTGCATTTTTGACTTCGTCTCAAACATTGAAAACTGAATTACATTTTTGTTCAGTAACAGTTACAGTTTTCTTATTGGTTTTTTGCTTATATCTCGAAAACAGTTACTCCTATCAAATTTTATCTTTCTTTCAAAATTAAAGCTGATAAAATTTCCAACAAAATAGTTATTTACATTTTTCTTGTAGGACCAAGCATAAACGAGTTATAGAGTTGGATATAAATAATATTTAACAAAAATTTGCTTTAAAATAAAATGCTTGAAAAACCGGAATTAAACTAAATTAATTGTGTCTAACACTTTAGTAGAGGAAAAAGGAGAAGACATAAAAGTCACTAAATGTTTCAGAGTCGTCTTTAGTCGTCATATTAATAACAATAACATTAATAATAATAATACTAATAGTACTAAATTTGCTTATATGCAAACGCTTAATTAACGTAACATTTTTTTGGTTTCTTGCTTATATCTCGAAAACAGTTACTCCTATCAATTTTTATCTTTTTTTCAAAATTAAAGCTAATAAAATTTCCTACAAAATAGTTATTTGCATTTTTTTGTAGGACCAACCATAAGCGAGTTATAGAGTTGGAAATAAATAATATTTAACAAAAATTTGCTTTAAAATAAAATGTTTGAAAAACCGAAATTATACTAAATTAATTGAGTCTAACACTTTAGTAGAGGAAAAAGAAAAAGACATAAAAGTCACTAAAGGTTTCAGAGTTGTCTTTAGTTGTCATATTAATAACAATAACATTAATAATAATAATACTAATAGTACTAAATTTGCTTATATGCAAACGCTTAATTAAGGTAACAGTGTTTTGGTTTCTTGCTTATGTCTCGAAAACAGTTACTCCTATCAATTTTTATCTTTTTACTAAAATTCAAGATGATAAAATTTCCTACAAAATAGTTATTTGCATTTTTCATGTAGGACTAACCATAAGCGAGATATATGATTGAAAATAATTAATATTTAAAAAAAAAGTGCTTTAACAGAAAATGTCTTGTGATTTAAAATACACTTAATTTATTGGGTCCAATACTTTATTAGAAGAAAAAGGAAGTGACATAAAAGTCACTGAAGTCTTCAGAGTCGTTTTTAAATGCTGCAGTTTCGTCTTCGTCTCAAACATTGAAAACTGAATTACATTTTTGTTCAGTAACAGTCACAGTTTTCTTATTGGTTTTTTGCTTATATCTCGAAAACAGTTACTCCTATCAATTTTTATCTTTCTGTCAAAACTAAAGCTGATAAAATTTCCTACAAAATAGTTATTTGCATTTTTCTTGTAGGACCAACCATAAGCGAGTTATAGAGTTGGATATAAATAATATTTAACAAAAATTTGCTTTAAAATAAAATGTTTGAAAAACTGAAATTAAACTAATTTAATTGTGTCTAACACTTTAGTAGAGGAAAAAGAAGAAGACATAAAAGTCACTAAAGGTTTCAAAGTCGTCTTTAATCGTCATATTAATAACAATAACATTAATAATAATAATACTAATAGTACTAAATTTGCTTATATGCAAACGCTTAATTAAGGTAACAGTGTTTTGGTTTCTTGCTCATATCTCGAAAACAGTTACTCCTATCAATTTTTATCTTTTTACTAAAATTCAAGCTGATAAAATTTCCTACAAAATAGTTATTTGCATTTTTTATGTAGGACTAACCATAAGCGAGATATAAGATTGAAAATAATTAATATTTAAAAAAGAAGTGCTTTAACAGAAAATGTCTTGTGATTTAAAATACACTTAATTTATTAGGTCCAATACTTTATTAAAAAAAAAAGGGGGTGACATATAAGTCACTGAAGTCTTCAGAGTCGATTTTAAATGCTGCATTTTCGTCTTCGTCTCAAACATTGAAAACTGAATTACATTTTTGTTCTGAAACGGTAACAGTTTTTACTTTGGTTTTTTGCTTATATCTCGAAAACAGTTACTCCTATCAATTTTTATCTTTCTTTCAAAATTAAAGCTGATAACATTTCCTACAAAATAGTTATTTGCATTTTTCTTGTAGGATCAACCATAAGCGAGTTATAAAGTTGGATATAAATAATATTTAACAAAAACTTGCTTAAAAATAAAATGTTTGAAATACTGAAATTAAACTAAATTAATTGTGTCTAACACTTTAGTAGAGAAAAAAGAAAAAGACATAAAAGTCACCAAAGGACCAACCATAAGCGAGTTATAGAGTTGGATATAAATAATATTTAACAAAAATTTGCTTTAAAATAAAATGTTTGAAAAACCGAAATTAAACTAAATTAATTGAGTCTAACACTTTAGTAGAGGAAAAAGGAGAAGACATAAAAGTCACTAAAGTCTTAAAGTTGTCTTTAGTCGTCATATTAATAACAATAACATTTATAATAACAATACTAGTAGTACTAAATTTGCTTATATGCAAGCGCTTAATTAAGGTAACAGTTTTTTTGTTTTTTGCCTATATCTCGAAAACAGTTACTCCTATCAATTTTTACTTTTTCACCAAAATTAAAGGTGATAAAATTTCCTACAAAATAGTTATTTGCATTTTTCATGTAGAACTAACCATAAGCGAGATATAAGTTTGAAAATAATTATTAATTAAAAAAAAGTGTTTTAACAGAAAATGTCTTGTGATTTAAAATACACTTAATTTGTTGGGTCCAATACTTTATTAGAAGAAAAAGGAGGTGACATAAAAGTCACTGAAGTCTTCAGAGTCGTTTTTAAATGCTGCATTTTTGACTTCGTCTCAAACATTGAAAACTGAATTACATTTTTGTTCAGTAACAGTTACAGTTTTCTTATTGGTTTTTTGCTTATATCTCGAAAACAGTTACTCCTATCAAATTTTATCTTTCTTTCAAAATTAAAGCTGATAAAATTTCCAACAAAATAGTTATTTACATTTTTCTTGTAGGACCAAGCATAAACGAGTTATAGAGTTGGATATAAATAATATTTAACAAAAATTTGCTTTAAAATAAAATGCTTGAAAAACCGGAATTAAACTAAATTAATTGTGTCTAACACTTTAGTAGAGGAAAAAGGAGAAGACATAAAAGTCACTAAATGTTTCAGAGTCGTCTTTAGTCGTCATATTAATAACAATAACATTAATAATAATAATACTAATAGTACTAAATTTGCTTATATGCAAACGCTTAATTAACGTAACATTTTTTTGGTTTCTTGCTTATATCTCGAAAACAGTTACTCCTATCAATTTTTATCTTTTTTTCAAAATTAAAGCTAATAAAATTTCCTACAAAATAGTTATTTGCATTTTTTTGTAGGACCAACCATAAGCGGGTTATAGAGTTGGATATAAATAATATTTAACAAAAATTTGCTTTAAAATAAAATGTTTGAAAAACCGAAATTAAACTAAATTAATTGAGTCTAACACTTTAGTAGAGGAAAAAGAAAAAGACATAAAAGTCACTAAAGGTTTCAGAGTTGTCTTTAGTTGTCATATTAATAACAATAACATTAATAATAATAATACTAATAGTACTAAATTTGCTTATATGCAAACGCTTAATTAAGGTAACAGTGTTTTGGTTTCTTGCTTATATCTCGAAAACAGTTACTCCTATCAATTTTTATCTTTTTACTAGAATTCAAGCTGATAAAATTTCCTACAAAATAGTTATTTGCATTTTTCATGTAGGACTAACCATAAGCGAGATATATGATTGAAAATAATTAATATTTAAAAAAGAAGTGCTTTAACAGAAAATGTCTTGTGATTTAAAATACACTTAATTTATTAGGTAGAATTCTTTATTAAAAAAAAAAGGGGGTGACATATAAGTCACTGAAGTCTTCAGAGTCGATTTTAAATGCTGCATTTTCGTCTTCGTCTCAAACATTGAAAACTGAATTACATTTTTGTTCTGAAACGGTAACAGTTTTTACTTTGGTTTTTTGCTTATATCTCGAAAACAGTTACTCCTATCAATTTTTATCTTTCTTTCAAAATTAAAGCTGATAACATTTCCTACAAAATAGTTATTTGCATTTTTCTTGTAGGACCAACCATAAGCGAGTTATAAAGTTGGATATAAATAATATTTAACAAAAACTTGCTTAAAAATAAAATGTTTGAAATACTGAAATTAAACTAAATTAATTGTGTCTCACACTTTAGTAGAGAAAAAAGAAAAAGACATAAAAGTCACCAAAGTCTTCAGAATCGTTTTTAGTCGTCATATTAATAACAATAACATTAATAATAATAATACTAATAGTACTAAATCTGCTTATATGCAAGCGCTTTATTAAGGTAACAGTTTTTTGGTTTCTTGCTTATATCTCGAAAACAGTTACTCCTATGAATTTTTGTCTTTCTTTCAAAATTAAAGCTGATAAAATATTCTACAAAATAGTTATTTGCATTTTTTTTGTAGGACCAACCATAAGCGAGTTATAGAGTTGGATATAAATAATATTTAACAAAAATTTGCTTTAAAATAAAATGTTTGAAAAACTGAAATTAAACTTATTTAATTGTGTCTAACACTTTAGTAGAGGAAAAAGGAAAAGACATAAAAGTCACTAAAGGTTTCAGAGTTGTCTTTAGTTGTCATATTAATAACAATAACATTAATAATAATAATACTAATAGTACTAAATTTGCTTATATGCAAACGCTTAATTAAGGTAACAGTGTTTTGGTTTCTTGCTTATATCTCGAAAACAGTTACTCCAATCAATTTTTATCTTTTTACTAAAATTCAAGCTGATAAAATTTCCTACAA
Source organism: Tribolium castaneum (assembly GCF_031307605.1). Lineage (NCBI taxonomy): Eukaryota > Metazoa > Arthropoda > Insecta > Coleoptera > Tenebrionidae > Tribolium > Tribolium castaneum. The sequence continues at coordinate 17,217,039 of NC_087398.1, forward strand.
AATAGTTATTTGCATTTTTCATGTAGGACTAACCATAAGCGAGATATATGATTGAAAATAATTAATATTTAAAAAAAAAGTGCTTTAACAGAAAATGTCTTGTGATTTAAAATACACTTAATTTATTGGGTCCAATACTTTATTAGAAGAAAAAGGAAGTGACATAAAAGTCACTGAAGTCTTCAGAGTCGTTTTTAAATGCTGCAGTTTCGTCTTCGTCTCAAACATTGAAAACTGAATTACATTTTTGTTCAGTAACAGTCACAGTTATCTTATTGGTTTTTTGCTTATATCTCGAAAACAGTTACTCCTATCAATTTTTATCTTTTTTTCAAAATTAAAGCTAATAAAATTTCCTACAAAATAGTTATTTGCATTTTTTTGTAGGACCAACCATAAGCGGGTTATAGAGTTGGATATAAATAATATTTAACAAAAATTTGCTTTAAAATAAAATGTTTGAAAAACCGAAATTAAACTAAATTAATTGAGTCTAACACTTTAGTAGAGGAAAAAGAAAAAGACATAAAAGTCACTAAAGGTTTCAGAGTTGTCTTTAGTTGTCATATTAATAACAATAACATTAATAATAATAATACTAATAGTACTAAATTTGCTTATATGCAAACGCTTAATTAAGGTAACAGTGTTTTGGTTTCTTGCTTATATCTCGAAAACAGTTACTCCTATCAATTTTTATCTTTTTACTAAAATTCAAGCTGATAAAATTTCCTACAAAATAGTTATTTGCATTTTTCATGTAGGACTAACCATAAGCGAGATATATGATTGAAAATAATTAATATTTAAAAAAAAAAGTGCTTTAACAGAAAATGTCTTGTGATTTAAAATACACTTGATTTATTGGGTCCAATACTTTATTAAAAGAAAAAGGAAGTGACATAAAAGTCACTGAAGTCTTCAGAGTCGTTTTTAAATGCTGCAGTTTTGTCTTCGTCTCAAACATTGAAAACTGAATTACATTTTTGTTCAGTAACAGTCACAGTTTTCTTATTGGTTTTTTGCTTATATCTCGAAAACAGTTACTCCTATCAATTTTTATCTTTCTGTCAAAATTAAAGCTGATAAAATTTCCTACAAAATAGTTATTTGCATTTTTCTTGTAGGACCAACCATAAGCGAGTTATAGAGTTGGATATAAATAATATTTAACAAAAATTTGCTTTAAAATAAAATGTTTGAAAAACTGAAATTAAACTAATTTAATTGTGTCTAACACTTTAGTAGAGGAAAAAGAAGAAGACATAAAAGTCACTAAAGTTTTCAAAGTTGTCTTTAATCGTCATATTAATAACAATAACATTAATAATAATAATACTAATAGTACTAAATTTGCTTATATGCAAACGCTTAATTAAGGTAACAGTGTTTTGGTTTCTTGCTCATATCTCGAAAACAGTTACTCCTATCAATTTTTATCTTTTTACTAAAATTCAAGCTGATAAAATTTCCTACAAAATAGTTATTTGCATTTTTTATGTAGGACTAACCATAAGCGAGATATAAGATTGAAAATAATTAATATTTAAAAAAGAAGTGCTTTAACAGAAAATGTCTTGTGATTTAAAATACACTTAATTTATTAGGTAGAATTCTTTATTAAAAAAAAAAAGGGGGTGACATATAAGTCACTGAAGTCTTCAGAGTCGATTTTAAATGCTGCATTTTCGTCTTCGTCTCAAACATTGAAAACTGAATTACATTTTTGTTCTGAAACGGTAACAGTTTTTACTTTGGTTTTTTGCTTATATCTCGAAAACAGTTACTCCTATCAATTTTTATCTTTTTTTCAAAATTAAAGCTAATAAAATTTCCTACAAAATAGTTATTTGCATTTTTTTGTAGGACCAACCATAAGCGGGTTATAGAGTTGGATATAAATAATATTTAACAAAAATTTGCTTTAAAATAAAATGTTTGAAAAACCGAAATTAAACTAAATTAATTGAGTCTAACACTTTAGTAGAGGAAAAAGAAAAAGACATAAAAGTCACTAAAGGTTTCAGAGTTGTCTTTAGTTGTCATATTAATAACAATAACATTAATAATAATAATACTAATAGTACTAAATTTGCTTATATGCAAACGCTTAATTAAGGTAACAGTGTTTTGGTTTCTTGCTTATATCTCGAAAACAGTTACTCCTATCAATTTTTATCTTTTTACTAAAATTCAAGCTGATAAAATTTCCTACAAAATAGTTATTTGCATTTTTCATGTAGGACTAACCATAAGCGAGATATATGATTGAAAATAATTAATATTTAAAAAAAAAAGTGCTTTAACAGAAAATGTCTTGTGATTTAAAATACACTTGATTTATTGGGTCCAATACTTTATTAAAAGAAAAAGGAAGTGACATAAAAGTCACTGAAGTCTTCAGAGTCGTTTTTAAATGCTGCAGTTTTGTCTTCGTCTCAAACATTGAAAACTGAATTACATTTTTGTTCAGTAACAGTCACAGTTTTCTTATTGGTTTTTTGCTTATATCTCGAAAACAGTTACTCCTATCAATTTTTATCTTTCTGTCAAAATTAAAGCTGATAAAATTTCCTACAAAATAGTTATTTGCATTTTTCTTGTAGGACCAACCATAAGCGAGTTATAGAGTTGGATATAAATAATATTTAACAAAAATTTGCTTTAAAATAAAATGTTTGAAAAACTGAAATTAAACTAATTTAATTGTGTCTAACACTTTAGTAGAGGAAAAAGAAGAAGACATAAAAGTCACTAAAGGTTTCAAAGTTGTCTTTAATCGTCATATTAATAACAATAACATTAATAATAATAATACTAATAGTACTAAATTTGCTTATATGCAAACGCTTAATTAAGGTAACAGTGTTTTGGTTTCTTGCTCATATCTCGAAAACAGTTACTCCTATCAACTTTTATCTTTTTACTAAAATTCAAGCTGATAAAATTTCCTACAAAATAATTATTTGCATTTTTTATGTAGGACTAACCATAAGCGAGATATAAGATTGAAAATAATTAATATTTAAAAAAGAAGTGCTTTAACAGAAAATGTCTTGTGATTTAAAATACACTTAATTTATTAGGTCCAATACTTTATTAGAAAAAAAGGGGGTGACATATAAGTCACTGAAGTCTTCAGAGTCGATTTTAAATGCTGCATTTTCGTCTTCGTCTCAAACATTGAAAACTGAATTATATTTTTGTTCTGAAACGGTAACAGTTTTTACTTTGGTTTTTTGCTTATATCTCGAAAACAGTTACTCCTATCAATTTTTATCTTTCTTTCAAAATTAAAGCTGATAACATTTCCTACAAAATAGTTATTTGCATTTTTCTTGTAAGACCAACCATAAGCGAGTTATAAAGTTGGATATAAATAATATTTAACAAAAACTTGCTTAAAAATAAAATGTTTGAAATACTGAAATTAAACTAAATTAATTGTGTCTAACACTTTAGTAGAGAAAAAAAAAAAGACATAAAAGTCACCAAAGTCTTCAGAATCGTTTTTAGTCGTCATATTAATAACAATAACATTAATAATAATAATACTAATAGTACTAAATCTGCTTATATGCAAGCGCTTTATTAAGGTAACAGTTTTTTGGTTTCTTGCTTATATCTCGAAAACAGTTACTCCTATGAATTTTTGTCTTTTTTTCAAAATTAAAGCTGATAAAATTTCCTACAAAATAGTTATTTGCATTTTTCTTGTAGGACCAACCATAAAGGAGTTATAGAGTTGGATATAAATAATATTTAACAAAAATTTGCTTTAAAATAAAATGTTTGAAAAACTGAAATTAAACTAATTTAATTGTGTCTAACACTTTAGTAGAGGAAAAAGGAAAAGACATAAAAGTCACTAAAGGTTTCAGAATTGTCTTTAGTTGTCATATTAATAACAATAACATTAATAATAATAATACTAATAGTACTAAATTTGCTTATATGCAAACGCTTAATTAAGGTAACAGTGTTTTGGTTTCTTGCTTATATCTCGAAAACAGTTACTCCTATCAATTTTTATCTTTTTACTAAAATTCAAGCTGATAAAATTTCCTACAAAATAGTTAATTGCATTTTTAATGTAGGACTAACCATAAGCGAGATATAAGTTTGAAAATAATTAAAATTTAAAAAAAAGTGCTTCAACAGAAAATGTCTTGTGATTTAAAATACACTTAATTTATTGGGTCCAATACTTTATTAGAAGAAAAAAGAGGTGACAGAAAGGTCACTGAAGTCTTTAGAGTCGTTTGTAAATGCTGCATTTTCGTCTTCGTCTCAAACATTGAAAACTGAATTACATTCTTGTTCAGTAACTGTTACAGTTTTCTTATTGGTTTTTTGCTTATATCTCGAAAACAGTTACTCCTATCAATTTATATCTTTCTTTTAAAATTAAAGCTGATAAAGCTTCCTACAAAATAGTTGTTTGCATTTTTCTTGTAGGACCAACCATAAGCGAGTTATAAAGTTGGATATAAATAATATTTAACAAAAATTTGCTTTAAATAAAATGTTTGAAAAACCGAAATTAAACTAAATTAATTGAGTCTAACACTTTAGTAGAGAAAAAAGAAAAAGACATAAAAGTCACCAAAGTCTTCAGAATCGTTTTTAGTCGTCATATTAATAACAATAACATTATTAATAATAATACTAATAGTACTAAATCTGCTTATATGCAAGCGCTTTATTAAGGTAACAGTTTTTTGGTTTCTTGCTTATATCTCGAAAACAGTTACTCCTATCAATTTTTATCTTTTTTTCAAAATTAAAGCTGATAAAATTTCCTACAAAATAGTTATTTGCATTTTTCTTGTAGGACCAACCATAAGCGAGTTATAGAGTTGGATATAAATAATATTTAACAAAAATTTGCTTTAAAATAAAATGTTTGAAAAACTGAAATTAAACTAATTTAATTGTGTCTAACACTTTAGTAGAGGAAAAAGAAGAAGACATAAAAGTCACTAAAGGTTTCAAAGTTGTCTTTAATCGTCATATTAATAACAATAACATTAATAATAATAATACTAATAGTACTAAATTTGCTTATATGCAAACGCTTAATTAAGGTAACAGTGTTTTGGTTTCTTGCTCATATCTCGAAAACAGTTACTCCTATCAATTTTTATCTTTTTACTAAAATTCAAGCTGAAAAAATTTCCTACAAAATAGATATTTGCATTTTTTATGTAGGACTAACCATAAGCGAGATATAAGATTGAAAATAATATTTAAAAAAGAAGTGCTTTAACAGAAAATGTCTTGTGATTTAAAATACACTTAATTTATTAGGTCCAATACTTTATTAGAAAAAAAGGGGGTGACATATAAGTCACTGAAGTCTTCAGAGTCGATTTTAAATGCTGCATTTTCGTCTTCGTCTCAAACATTGAAAACTGAATTATATTTTTGTTCTGAAACGGTAACAGTTTTTACTTTGGTTTTTTGCTTATATCTCGAAAACAGTTACTCCTATCAATTTTTATCTTTTTTTCAAAATTAAAGCTGATAAAATTTCCTACAAAATAGTTATTTGCATTTTTCTTGTACGACCAACCATAAGCGAGTTATAGAGTTGGATATAAATAATATTTAACAAAAATTTGCTTTAAAATAAAATGTTTGAAAAACTGAAATTAAACTAATTTTACTGTGTCTAACACTTTAGTAGAGAAAAAACGAAAAGACATAAAAGTCACTAAAGGTTTCAGAGTTGTCTTTAGTTGTCATATTAATAACAATAACATTAATAATAATAATACTAATAGTTCTAAATTTGCTTATATGCAAACGCTTAATTAAGGTAACAGTGTTTTGGTTTCTTGCTTATATCTCGAAAACAGTTACTCCTATCAATTTTTATCTTTTTACTAAAATTCAAGCTGATAAAATTTTCTATAAAATAGTTATTTGCATTTTTCATGTAGGACTAACCATAAGCGAGATATATGATTGAAAATAATTAATATTTAAAAAAATAGTGCTTTAACAGAAAATGTCTTGTGATTTAAAATACACTTAATTTATTGGGTCCAATACTTTATTAGAAGAAAAAGGAAGTGACATAAAAGTCACCGAAGTCTTCAGAGTCGTTTTTAAATGCTGCAGTTTCGTCTTCGTCTCAAACATTGAAAACTGAATTATATTTTTGTTCTGAAACGGTAACAGTTTTTACTTTGGTTTTTTGCTTATATCTCGAAAACAGTTACTCCTATCAATTTTTATCTTTCTTTCAAAATTAAAGCTGATAACATTTCCTACAAAATAGTTATTTGCATTTTTCTTGTAGGACCAACCATAAGCGAGTTATAAAGTTGGATATAAATAATATTTAACAAAAACTTGCTTAAAAATAAAATGTTTGAAATACTGAAATTAAACTAAATTAATTGTGTCTAACACTTTAGTAGAGAAAAAAGAAAAAGACATAAAAGTCACCAAAGTCTTCAGAATCGTTTTTAGTCGTCATATTAATAACAATAACATTAATAATAATAATACTAATAGTACTAAATCTGCTTATATGCAAGCGCTTTATTAAGGTAACAGTTTTTTGGTTTCTTGCTTATATCTCGAAAACAGTTACTCCTATGAATTTTTGTCTTTCTTTCAAAATCAAAGCTGATTAAATATTCTACAAAATAGTTATTTGCATTTTTCTTGTAGGACCAACCATAAGCGAGTTATAGAGTTGGATATAAATAATATTTAACAAAAATTTGCTTTAAAATAAAATGTTTGAAAAACGGAAATTAAACTAATTTAATTGTGTCTAACACTTTAGTAGAGGAAAAAGGAAAAGACATAAAAGTCACTAAAGGTTTCAGAGTTGTCTTTAGTTGTCATATTAATAACAATAACATTAATAATAATAATACTAATAGTACTAAATTTGCTTATATGCAAACGCTTAATTAAGGTAACAGTGTTTTGGTTTCTTGCTTATATCTCGAAAACAGTTACTCCTATCAATTTTTATCTTTTTACTAAAATTCAAGCTGATAAAATTTCCTATAAAATAGTTATTTGCATTTTTCATGTAGGACTAACCATAAGCGAGATATATGATTGAAAATAATTAATATTTAAAAAAAAAGTGCTTTAACGGAAAATGTGTTGTGATTTAAAATACACTTAATTTATTGGGTCCAATACTTTATTAGAAGAAAAAGAAAGTAACATAAAAGTCACTGAAGTCTTCAGAGTCGTTTTTAAATGCTGCAGTTTCGTCTTCGTCTCAAACATTGAAAACTGAATTACATTTTTGTTCAGTAACAGTCACAGTTTTCTTATTGGTTTTTTGCTTATATCTCGAAAACAGTTACTCCTATCAATTTTTATCTTTCTGTCAAAATTAAAGCTGATAAAATTTCCTACAAAATAGTTATTTGCATTTTTTTTGTAGGACCAACCATAAGCGAGTTATAGAGTTGGATATAAATAATATTTAACAAAAATTTGCTTTAAAATAAAATGTTTGAAAAACTGAAATTAAACTAATTTAATTGTGTCTAACACTTTAGTAGAGGAAAAAGAAGAAGACATAAAAGTCACTAAAGGTTTCAAAGTTGTCTTTAATCGTCATATTAATAACAATAACATTAATAATAATAATACTAATAGTACTAAATTTGCTTATATGCAAACGCTTAATTAAGGTAACAGTGTTTTGGTTTCTTGCTCATATCTCGAAAACAGTTACTCCTATCAACTTTTATCTTTTTACTAAAATTCAAGCTGATAAAATTTCCTACAAAATAATTATTTGCATTTTTTATGTAGGACTAACCATAAGCGAGATATAAGATTGAAAATAATTAATATTTAAAAAAGAAGTGCTTTAACAAAAAATGTCTTGTGATTTAAAATACACTTAATTTATTAGGTCCAATACTTTATTAGAAAAAAAAGGGAGTGACATATAAGTCACTGAAATCTTCAGAGTCGATTTTAAATGCTGCATTTTCGTCTTCGTCTCAAACATTGAATACTGAATTACATTTTTGTTCTGAAACGGTAACAGTTTTTACTTTGGTTTTTTGCTTATATCTCGAAAACAGTTACTCCTATCAATTTTTATCTTTCTTTTAAAATTAAAGCTGATAACATTTCCTACAAAATAGTTATTTGCATTTTTCTTGTAGGACCAACCATAAGCGCGTTATAAAGTTGGATATAAATAATATTTAACAAAAACTTGCTTAAAAATAAAATGTTTGAAATACTGAAATTAAACTAAATTAATTGTGTCTAACACTTTAGTAGAGAAAAAAGAAAAAGACATAAAAGTCACCAAAGTCTTCAAAATCGTTTTTAGTCGTCATATTAATAACAATAACATTAATAATAATAATACTAATAGTACTAAATCTGCTTATATGCAAGCGCTTTATTAAGGTAACAGTTTTTTGGTTTCTTGCTTATATCTCGAAAACAGTTACTCCTATGAATTTTTGTCTTTCTTGTCTTCTTCTTTTTCCTCTACTAAAGTGTTAGACACAATTAAATTAGTTTAATTTTAGTTTTTCAAACATTTTATTTTAAAGCAAATTTTTGTTAAATATTATTTATATCCAACTCTATAACTCGCTTATGGTTGGTCCTACAAGAAAAATGCAAATAACTATTTTGTAGGAAATTTTATCAGATTTAATTTTGAAAAAAAGATAAAAATTGATAGGAGTAACTGTTTTCGAGATATAAGCAAAAAACCAATAAGAAAACTGTGACTGTTACTGAACAAAAATGTAATTCGGTTTTCAATGTTTGAGACGAAGACGAAACTGCAGCATTTAAAAACGACTCTGAAGACTTCAGTGATTTTTATGTCACTTCCTTTTTCTTCTAATAAAGTATTCGACCCAATAAATTAAGTGTATTTTAAATCACAAGACATTTTCTGTTAAAGCACTTTTTTTTTAAATATTAATTATTTTCAATCATATATCTCGCTTATGGTTAGTCCTACATGAAAAATGCAAATAACTATTTTGTAGGAAATTTTATCAGCTTGAATTTTAGTAAAAAAATAAAAATTGATAGGAGTAACTGTTTTCGAGATATAAGCAAGAAACCAAAACACTGTTACCTTAATTAAGCGTTTGCATATAAGCAAATTTAGTACTATTAGTATTATTATTATTAATGTTATTGTTATTAATATGACAACTAAAGACAACTCTGAAACCTTTAGTGACTTTTATGTCTTTTCCTTTTTTCTCTACTAAAATGTTAGACACAGTTAAATTAGTTTAATTTCAGTTTTTCAAACATTTTATTTTAAAGCAAATTTTTGTTAAATATTATTTATATCCAACTCTATACTCGCTTATGGTTGGTCCTACAAGAAAAATGCAAATAACTATTTTGTAGAATATTTTATCAGCTTTAATTTTGAAAGAAAGACAAAAATTCATAGGAGTAACTGTTTTCGAGATATAAGCAAGAAACCAAAAAACTGTTACGTTAATAAAGCGCTTGCATATAAGCAGATTTAGTACTATTAGTATTATTATTATTAATGTTATTGTTATTAATATGACGACTAAAAACGATTCTGAAGACTTTGGTGACTTCTATGTCTTTTTCTTTTTTCTCTACTAAAGTGTTAGACACAATTAATTTAGTTTAATTTCAGTTTTTCAAACATTTTATTTTAAAGCAAATTTTTGTTAAATATTATTTATATCCAACTCTATACTCGCTTATGGTTGGTCCTACAAGAAAAATGCAAATAACTATTTTGTAGGAAATGTTATCAGCTTTAATTTTGAAAGAAAGATAAAAATTGATAGGAGTAACTGTTTTCGAGATATAAGCAAAAAACCAAAGTAAAAACTGTTACCGTTTCAGAACAAAAATGTAATTCAGTTTTCAATGTTTGAGACGAAGACGAAAATGCAGCATTTAAAATCGACCCTGAAGACTTCAGTGACTTATATGTCACCCCCTTTTTTTTTAATAAAGTATTGGACCTAATAAATTAAGTGTATTTTAAATTACAAGACATTTTCTGTTAAAGCACTTCTTTTTTAAATATTAATTATTTTCAATCTTATATCTCGCTTATGGTTAGTCCTACATAAAAAATGCAAATAACTATTTTGTAGGAAATTTTATCAGCTTGAATTTTAGTTAAAAGATAAAAATTGATAGGAGTAACTGTTTTCGAGATATGAGCAAGAAACCAAAACACTGTTACCTTAATTAAGCGTTTGCATATAAGCAAATTTAGTACTATTAGTATTATTATTATTAATGTTATTGTTATTAATATGACGACTAAAAACGATTCTGAAGACTTTGGTGACTTCTATGTCTTTTTCTTTTTTCTCTACTAAAGTGTTAGACACAATTAAATTAGTTTAATTTCAGTTTTTCAAACATTTTATTTTAAAGCAAATTTTTGTTAAATATTATTTATATCCAACTCTATAACTCGCTTATGGTTGGTCCTACAAGAAAAATGCAAATAACTATTTTGTAGGAAATTTTATCAGCTTTAATTTTGAAAAAAAGATAAAAATTGATAGGAGTAACTGTTTTCGAGATATAAGCAAAAAACCAATAAGAAAACTGTGACTGTTACTGAACAAAAATGTAATTCGGTTTTCAATGTTTGAGACGAAGACGAAACTGCAGCATTTAAAAACGACTCTGAAGACTTCAGTGACTTTTATGTCACTTTCTTTTTCTTCTAATAAAGTATTGGACCCAATAAATTAAGTGTATTTTAAATCACAAGACATTTTCTGTTAAAGCACTTTTTTTTTAAATATTAATTATTTTCAATCATATATCTCGCTTATGGTTAGTCCTACATGAAAAATGCAAATAACTATTTTGTAGGAAATTTTATCAGCTTGAATTTTAGTAAAAAGATGAAAATTGATAGGAGTAACTGTTTTCGAGATATAAGCAAGAAACCAAAAAACTGTTACCTTAATTAAGCGTTTGCATATAAGCAAATTTAGTACTATTAGTATTATTATTATTAATGTTATTGTTATTAATATGACAACTAAAGACAACTCTGAAACCTTTAGTGACTTTTATGTATTTTCCTTTTTTCTCTACTAAAGTGTTAGACACAGTTAAATTAGTTTAATTTCCGTTTTTCAAACATTTTATTTTAAAGCAAATTTTTGTTAAATATTATTTATATCCAACTCTATAACTCGCTTATGGTTGGTCCTACATGAAAAATGCAAATAACTATTTTGTAGAATATTTTATCAGCTTTAATTTTGAAAGAAAGACAAAAATTCATAGGAGTAACTGTTTTCGAGATATAAGCAAGAAACCAAAAAACTGTTACCTTAATAAAGCGCTTGCATATAAGCAGATTTAGTACTATTAGTATTATTATTATTAATGTTATTGTTATTAATATGACGACTAAAAACGATTCTGAAGACTTTGGTGACTTTTATGTCTTTTTCTTTTTTCTCTGCTAAAGTGTTAGACACAATTAATTTAGTTTAATTTCAGTATTTCAAACATTTTATTTTTAAGCAAGTTTTTGTTAAATATTATTTATATCCAACTTTATAACTCGCTTATGGTTGGTCTTACAAGAAAAATGCAAATAATTATTTTGTAGGAAATGTTATCAGCTTTAATTTTGAAAGAAATATAAAAATTGATAGGAGTAACTGTTTTCGAGATATAAGCAAAAAACCAAAGTAAAAACTGTTACCGTTTCAGAACAAAAATGTAATTCAGTTTTCAATGTTTGAGACGAAGACGAAAATGCAGCATTTAAAATCGACTCTGAAGACTTCAGTGACTTATATGTCACCCCCTTTTTTTTTTAATAAAGTATTGGACCTAATAAATTAAGTGTATTTTAAATCACAAGACATTTTCTGTTAAAGCACTTCTTTTTTAAATATTAATTATTTTTAATCTTATATCTCGCTTATGGTTAGTCCTACATAAAAAATGCAAATAACTATTTTGTAGGAAATTTTATCAGCTTGAATTTTAGTAAAAAGATAAAAATTGATAGGAGTAACTGTTTTCGAGATATGAGCAAGAAACCAAAACACTGTTACCTTAATTAAGCGTTTGCATATAAGCAAATTTAGTACTATTAGTATTATTATTATTAATGTTATTGTTATTAATATGACGATTAAAGACAACTTTGAAACCTTTAGTGACTTTTATGTCTTCTTCTTTTTCCTCTACTAAAGTGTTAGACACAATTAAATTAGTTTAATTTCAGTTTTTCAAACATTTTATTTTAAAGCAAATTTTTGTTAAATATTATTTATATCCAACTCTATAACTCGCTTATGGTTGGTCCTACAAGAAAAATGCAAATAACTATTTTGTAGGAAATTTTATCAGCTTTAATTTTGACAGAAAGATAAAAATTCATAGGAGTAACTGTTTTCGAGATATAAGCAAGAAACCAAAAAACTGTTACCTTAATAAAGCGCTTGCATATAAGCAGATTTAGTACTATTAGTATTATTATTATTAATGTTATTGTTATTAATATGACGACTAAAAACGATTCTGAAGACTTTGGTGACTTTTATGTCTTTTTCTTTTTTCTCTACTAAAGTGTTAGACACAATTAATTTAGTTTAATTCCGGTTTTTCAAGCATTTTATTTTAAAGCAAATTTTTGTTAAATATTATTTATATCCAACTCTATAACTCGCTTATGGTTGGTCCTACAAGAAAAATGCAAATAACTATTTTGTAGGAAATTTTATCAGCTTTAATTTTGACAGAAAGATAAAAATTGATAGGAGTAACTGTTTTCGAGATATAAGCAAAAAACCAATAAGAAAACTGTGACTGTTACTGAACAAAAATGTAATTCAGTTTTCAATGTTTGAGACGAAGACGAAACTGCAGCATTTAAAAACGACTTTGAAGACTTCAGTGACTTTTATGTCACTTCCTTTTTCTTCTAATAAAGTATTGGACCCAATAAATTAAGTGTATTTTAAATCACAAGACATTTTCTGTTAAAGCACTTTTTTTTTAAATATTAATTATTTTCAATCATATATCTCGCTTATGGTTAGTCCTACATGAAAAATGCAAATAACTATTTTGTAGGAAATTTTATCAGCTTGAATTTTAGTAAAAAGATAAAAATTGATAGGAGTAACTGTTTTTGAGATATAAGCAAGAATCCAAAACACTGTTACCTTAATTAAGCGTTTGCATATAAGCAAATTTAGTACTATTAGTATTATTATTATTAATGTTATTGTTATTAATATGACAACTAAAGACAACTCTGAAACCTTTAGTGACTTTTATGTCTTTTTCTTTTTCCTCTACTAAAGTGTTAGACTCAATTAATTTAGTTTAATTTCGGTTTTTCAAACATTTTATTTTAAAGCAAATTTTTGTTAAATATTATTTATATCCAACTCTATAACTCGCTTATGGTTGGTCCTACAAAAAAATGCAAATAACTATTTTGTAGGAAATTTTATCAGCTTTAATTTTGAAAAAAAGATAAAAATTGATAGGAGTAACTGTTTTCGAGATATAAGCAAGAAACCAAAAAAATGTTACGTTAATTAAGCGTTTGCATATAAGCAAATTTAGTACTATTAGTATTATTATTATTAATGTTATTGTTATTAATATGACGACTAAAGACGACTCTGAAACATTTAGTGACTTTTATGTCTTCTCTTTTTTCCTCTACTAAAGTGTTAGACACAATTAATTTAGTTTAATTCCGGTTTTTCAAGCATTTTATTTTAAAGCAAATTTTTGTTAAATATTATTTATATCCAACTCTATAACTCGTTTATGCTTGGTCCTACAAGAAAAATGTAAATAACTATTTTGTTGGAAATTTTATCAGCTTTAATTTTGAAAGAAAGATAAAATTTGATAGGAGTAACTGTTTTCGAGATATAAGCAAAAAACCAATAAGAAAACTGTAACTGTTACTGAACAAAAATGTAATTCAGTTTTCAATGTTTGAGACGAAGTCAAAAATGCAGCATTTAAAAACGACTCTGAAGACTTCAGTGACTTTTATGTCACCTCCTTTTTCTTCTAATAAAGTATTGGACCCAACAAATTAAGTGTATTTTAAATCACAAGACATTTTCTGTTAAAACACTTTTTTTTAATTAATAATTATTTTCAAACTTATATCTCGCTTATGGTTAGTTCTACATGAAAAATGCAAATAACTATTTTGTAGGAAATTTTATCACCTTTAATTTTGGTGAAAAAGTAAAAATTGATAGGAGTAACTGTTTTCGAGATATAGGCAAAAAACGAAAAAACTGTTACCTTAATTAAGCGCTTGCATATAAGCAAATTTAGTACTATTAGTATTGTTATTATAAATGTTATTGTTATTAATATGACGACTAAAGACAACTTTAAGACTTTAGTGACTTTTATGTCTCCTCCTTTTTCCTCTACTAAAGTGTTAGACACAATTAATTTAGTTTAATTTCGGTTTTTCAAACATTTTATTTTAAAGCAAATTTTTGTTAAATATTAAAAACTATAAATTGGCTTAGATTGTCTAAAAACACAGATCACACATGATCTTTTGCATAAAAATGAGAAAACGCTCATGTAACACACAAAATAAGCTCCATTTTTCCTTTTTAAAAGTATTATTATTATTATTACTTTTGTTACTATTACTATTATTATTATTATTATTATTATTATTATTATTATTATTATTATTGTTATTATTATTATTATTATTATTATTATTATTATTATTATTATTATTATTATTATTATTATTATTATTATTAAAAACTTATATTAAACAGACAGAAAACGTCGTATTCTGACACAACTTAAAACACAGATCACACATGATCTTTTGCATAGAAATGAGAAAACGCTCATATAACACAAAATAAGCTTCATTTTGGCTTAGAAAACTAAGCTTACTTTTACTACTACTATTATTTTTATTTTTATTATTATTATTATTATTACTATTATTTTTATTATTATTATTACTATTATTATTATTATTATTATTATTATTAATATTATTATTATTATTATTATTATTAATATTATTATTATTAAAGACCGATTATAACTTTTGTATAGTAAATGTTTTTATACCAGTTTTAAAATGAGTTATTAATTTTAGACAATTTCTTGCCTAAAAACACAGATCACAGATGATCTCTTGCATAGAAATGAGAAAACGCTCAGATAACACAAAATAAGCATCATTTTTGCTTAGAAAAACTAAGCTTTAATTTAGAAAGAAATTTATTATTAGAAGTATTATTATCATTATTATTATTATTATTATTATTATTATTATTATTGTTTCTTTTATTACTATTATTATTATTATTATTATTATTATTATTATTATTATTATTATTATTATTAACTTTTGTATAGTAAATGTTTTTATACCAGTTTTAAAATGAGTTATTAATTTTATTCAATTTCTTGCCTAAAAACACAGATCACAGATGATCTCTTGCATAGAAATGAGAAAACGCTCATATAACACACAAAATAAGCATCATTTTTGCTTAGAAAAACTAAGCTTTAATTTAGAAAGAAATTCATTATTATAAGTATTATTATTATTATTATTATTATTATTATTATTATTATTATTATTATTATTATTATTATTACTATTATTATTATTATTATTACTATTATTATTATTATTATTATTATTATTATTATTATTGTTATTATTATTATTATTATTAAAAACTTATATTAAACAGACAGAAAACGTCGTATTCTGACACAAAAAAACGAATTACGTTATAGACTTGACGAGAACGGCGTATCTCGGACTCTTATAGGACTCTTATAGGGTCAAAAATTATCAGTTTGGATTAAAACAAATTATTTTTGTTGACTCTCAGTCTGAATTGTTCATCAGTTCAAACAAAAACGGCTTACTTTAGACGATCTTTTGCTTTGAACAAGAAAACTTACATCGAACAGACTAAAAACGTATTAATCTGGCATAAAAGAGCAATTTATGTATCACTTTGGATAAAGGCAGCTAATCCTATTCGTTTCATTGCTTAAAATAGACAAAATTGTTAATAAATCTAACAAAAACGCTGTATTCTAGCACAAAATACTAATTACATTATAGTTTCGACGAGAATAGCTTATTTGGAATGATTCTATGCTTCCAAACGAGTAAATTTTTAATAAACAGATGCCAAACATCATGTTTTGTCCTATAAAGACATTTTATATTGCAGTTTGTATTAAAACAAAATATTTTCGTTGATTCTTTGTTAGAAGCAGCAAACCTAACATTAAAGAATCTGAAAACTTTGTATTCGGACACAAACCACCGAATTTTGTTTCAGTTTAGACAAAAACGGTTGATTTTCGACAATATTTTGCTTTGAACAAGAAACCTTATATCAAACTGACTAAAAACGTCTTATTTTAGCACAAAACAAAAGATTTGCGTTATAGTCTTAAAGCTGATTTATGCCACAGTTTGGATAAAAACCAATTATTTTTGTTAATTCATTGTTACAAACAAGAAACCTTACATCAAAGAAACTGAAAACCCCTTATTTAGGCACAGAAATTCGAATTACGTTTCAGTCTGGACAAAAACTGCTTATTTTAGACGATCCTTTGTTTTGAACACGAAAACTTACATTAAAAAGATTAAAAACGTCTTATTCTGGCTGAAAACTGCAAATTATATATTACTCTAGATAAAAGCAATTTATCCTGATTACTCCTTTACTTAGAATAGAGTAAACTTGTATAAAACTTAATGAAAACTTTAAATTTCGTCTCAAAGAAATAATTTACGTTATAGTTTTGACCAGCACTGTTTATTTCAAACGAAATTATGATTCGAAACTAATGAACTTTTATGGGGCAGATGCAAAACCACATATTACCATATAAAGCGTTGTTTTAAAGCAAAGTATTACCTTTTGCAACAAGAAATTTCACGTCAAAGAAACTGAAAACTTCGTATCCATACATAAATATCTAATTACGTATCAGTTTAGGCAAATACAGCTTATTTTAAACGATTCCTTGCTATAAACAAGAAAAATTTTATCAAGCATATTGAAAACGTCTTATTCTCGAAAATAAGAGCAAATTATGTATCAGTTTTAACAAAAGCGGATTACTCCGTTTGATTCTATGCTTAGAGTAGAGTAAACTACTATAAAACGTAATGAAAACTCTATATTCAAGCTCAAAAGAACAAATTACGTTATAGTTTTAACAAAAAAAAATATTTCGGACGATTACATACTTCGAAGTAAGCAAACTTTAATTGAACATGTGCAAAAGCTAATACTTTGCTTTAAAATAATGATTTATGTGGTAATATGGTATTTTGCATCTGTCCTATAAAAGTTTACCCGTTTCGCTCCATTAAATCATTAGAAATAAATTATTTTGACACAACAACACAAATAATTTGTTTTTGTTGAAACTGTAACATAAGTCGCTTTTATAAAACGAACTAAGACGTTTGGCATCTGTTTAGTGAAAGTTTTCTCGTTTGGGGGCATAAAATCGTTTGAAATTAACAGTTCTGGTCAAAACTATTACGTAAATTATTTCTTTGTATCACTTTAAAGATTTGCGTTATAGTCTTGACGAGAACTGTTAATTTCAAACGATTCTATGGTTTGAAACCAGTATACTTTCACTGAACAGAGGCAAAACGTCTGATTTCGCCTTTAAAAAACGATTTATGTCACAGTTTGGATTAAAACCAATGATTTTCGTTTATTCATTGTTACAAACAAGAAACCTTACATCAAAGAAACTGAAAACCTCTTATTCAGGCCCAGAAAATCAAATTACGTTTCAGTCTGGACACAAATTGCTTATTTTAGACGATTCTTTCATTTGAACACGAAAACTTACATTAAAAAGATTAAAAACGTCTTATTCTGGCTCAAAACTGCAAATTATGTATTACTTTGGATAAAAGCAGTTTATCCTGATTACTCCTTTGCTTAGAATAGAGCAAACTTGTATAAAACTTAATGAAAACTTTAAATTTCGTCTCAAAGAAATAATTTACGTTATAGTTTTGACCAGAACTGTTAATTTCAAACGATTTTATGCCCCCAAACGAGAAAACTTTCACTAAACAGATGCCAAACGTTTTAGTTCGTTTTATAAAAACGACATGTTACAGTTTAAACAAAAAAATTATTTTCGTTGTTGTGTCAAAATAATTTATTTCGAATGATTCAATGGAGCGAAACGAGTAAACTTTTATAGGACAGATGCAAAATACCATATTACCACATAAATCGTTATTTCAAAGCAAAGTATTAGCTTTTGCACTTGTTCAATTAAAGTTTGCTTACTTCGAAATATGTAGTCGTCCGAAATAATTTTTTTTTTGTCAAAACTATAACGTAATTTGTTCTTTTGAGCTTGAATATAGAGTTTTCATTACGTTTTATAGTAGTTTACTCTACTCTAAGCATAAAATCAAACAGAGTAATCCGCTTTTGTTAAAACTGATACATAATTTGCTCTTATTTTCGAGAATAAGACATTTTCAATATGTTTGATAAAATTTTTCTTGTTTATAGCAAGGAATCGTTTAAAATAAGCTGTATTTGCCTAAACTGATACGTAATTCGATATTTGTGCATGGATACGATGTTTTCAGTTTCTTTGACGTGAAATTTCTTGTTGCAAAAGGTAATAATTTGCTTTAAAACAACGCTTTATATTGTAATATGTGGTTTTGCATCTGCCCCATAAAAGTTCATTAGTTTCGAATCATAAAATCGTTTGAAATAAACAGTGCTGGTCAAAACTATAACGTAAATTATTTCTTTGAGACGAAATTTAAAGTTTTTATTAAGTTTTATACAAGTTTACTCTATTCTAAGTAAAGGAGTAATCAGGATAAATTGCTTTTATCTAGAGTAATATATAATTTGCAGTTTTCAGCCAGAATAAGACGTTTTTAATCTTTTTAATGTAAGTTTTTGTATTCAAAACAAAGGATCGTCTAAAGTAAGCAGTTTTTGTCCAGACTGAAACGTAATTCGAATTTCTGTGCCTGAATAAGGGGTTTTCAGTTACTTTGATGTAAGGTTTCATGTTTGTAACAATGAATTAACGAAAATAATTGGTTTTTATCCAAACTGTGGCATGAATCGTTTTTAAAAGGCGAAATAAGATGTTTTTCCTCTGTACAGTGAAAGTTTACTCGTTTCAAAGCATAGAACCGTTTGAAATTAACAGCTCTCGTTAAGACTATAACGCAAATCTTTTGTTTTGTGCTAAAATAAGACGTTTTTAGTCAGTTTGATATAAGTTTTCTTGTTCAAAGCAAAATATTGTCGAAAATCAACCGTTTTTGTCTAAACTGATACAAAATTCGGTGGTTTGTGTCCGAATACAAAGTTTTCAGATTCTTTAATGTTAGGTTTGCTGCTTCTAACAAAGAATCAACGAAAATATTTTGTTTTAATACAAACTGCAATATAAAATGTCTCTATAGGACAAAACATGATGTTTGGCATCTGTTTAATAAAAATTTACTCGTTTGGAAGCATAGAATCATTCCAAATAAGCTATTCTCGTCGAAACTATAATGTAATTAGTATTTTGTGCTAGAATACAGCGTTTTTGTTAGATTTATTAACACTTTTGTCTATTTTAAGCAATAAAACGAATAGGATTAGCTGCCTTTATCCGAAGTGATACATAAATTGCTCTTTTATGCCAGATTAATACGTTTTTAATCTGTTCGATGTAAGTTTTCTTGTTCAAAGCAAAAGATCGTCTAAAATAAGCCGTTTTTGTTTGAACTGATAAACAATTCAGACTGAGACTCAACAAAAATAATTTGTTTTAATCCAAACTGATACTTTTTGACCCTATAAGAGTCCTATAAGAGTCCGAAATACGCCGATCTCGTCAAGTCTATAACGTAATTCGTTTTCTTGTGTCAGAATACGACGTTTTCTGTCTGTTTAATATAAGTTTTTAATAATAATAATAACAATAATAATAATAATAATAATAATAATAATAATAATAATAATAATAATAATAATAATAATAATAATAATAATAATAATAATAGTAATAATAATAATAATATTAATAATAATAATAATGAAAATAATAATAGTAATAAAAGTAAGCTTAGTTTTCTAAGCAAAAATGAAGCTTATTTTGTGTGTTATATGAGCGTTTTCTCATTTCTATGCAAGAAATCATCTGTGATCTGTGTTTTTAGGCAACAAATTGTCTAAAATTAATAACTCATTTTAAAACTGGTATAAAAAAATTTACTATACAAAAGTTATAATCAGTTTTTAATAATAATAAAATTAATAATAATAATAATAATAATAATAATAATAATAATAATAAAAATAATAGTAATAATAATAATAATAATAATAATAATAATAATAATAATAATAATAATAGTAATAGTAACATAAGTAATAATAATAATAATACTTTTAATAAGGAAAAATGGGGCTTATTTTGTGTGTTACATGAGCGTTTTCTCATTTCTATGCAAAAGATCATGTGTGATCTGTGTTTTTAGGCAATCTAACCCATTTTATAGTTTTTAATATTTAACAAAAATTTGCTTCAAAATAAAATGTTTGAAAAACTGAAATTAAACTAAATTAATTGTGTCTAACACTTTAGTAGAGGAAAAAGGAGGAGACATAAAAGTCACTAAAGTCTTAGAGTTGTCTTTAGTCGTCATATTAATAACAATAACATTTATAATAACAATACTAGTAGTACTAAATTTGCTTATATGCAAGCGCTTACTTAAGGTAACAGTTTTTTTGTTTTTTGCTTATATCTCGAAAACAGTTACTCCTAACAATTTTTACTTTTTCACCAAAATTAAAGGTGATAAAATTTCCTACAAAATAGTTATTTGCATTTTTCATGTAGAACTAACCATAAGCGAGATATAAGTTTGAAAATAATTAATAATTAAAAAAAAGTGTTTTAACAGAAAATGTCTTGTGATTTAAAATACACTTAATTTATTGGGTCCAATCCTTTATTAGAAGAAAAAGGAGGTAACATAAAAGTCACTGAAGTCTTCAGAGTCGTTTTTAAATGCTGCATTTTTGTCTTCGTCTCAAACATTGAAAACTGAATTACATTTTTGTTCAGTAACAGTTACAGTTTTCTTATTGGTTTTTTGCTTATATCTCGAAAACAGTTACTCCTATCAAATTTTATCTTTCTTTCAAAATTAAAGCTGATAAAATTTCCAACAAAATAGTTATTTACATTTTTCTTGTAGGACCAAGAATAAACGAGTTATAGAGTTGGATATAAATAAAATTTAACAAAAATTTGCTTTAAAATAAAATGCTTGAAAAACCGGAATTAAACTAAATTAATTGTGTCTAACACTTTAGTAGAGGAAAAAGGAGAAGACATAAAAGTCACTAAATGTTTCAGAGACGTCTTTAGTCGTCATATTAATAACAATAACATTAATAATAATAATACTAATAGTACTAAATTTGCTTATATGCAAACGCTTAATTAAGGTAACAGTTTTTTGGTTTCTTGCTTATATCTCGAAAACAGTTACTCCTATCAATTTTTATCTTTTTTTCAAAATTAAAGCTGATAAAATTTCCTACAAAATAGTTATTTGCATTTTTTTGTAGGACCAACCATAAGCGAGTTATAGAGTTGGATATAAATAATCTTTAACAAAAATTTGCTTTAAAATAAAATGTTTGAAAAACGGAAATTAAACTAAACTAAGACTAACACTTTAGTAGAGGTAAAAGAAGAAGACATAAAAGTCACCAAAGTCTTGAGAGTCGTTTTTAGTCGTCATATTAATAACAATAACATTAATAATAATAATACTAATATTACTAAATTTGCTTATATGCAAGCGCTTAATTAAGGTAACAGTTTTTTGGTTTCTTGCTTATATCTCGAAAACAGTTACTCCTATCAATTTTTAAATTTTTACTAAAATTTAAGCAAGCTGATAAAATTTTGTACAAAATAGTAATTTGCATTTTTCATGTAGGACTAACCATAAGCGAGATATAAGTTTGAAAATAATTAATATTTAAAAAAAAAGTGCTTTAACAGAAAATGTCTTGTGATTTAAAATACACTTAATTTAATGGGTCCAATACTTTATTAGAAGAAAAAGGAGGAGGCATAAAAGTCACTAAAGTCTTCAGAGTCGATTTTAAATGCTGCATTTTTGTCTTTGTCTCAAACATTGAAAACTGAATTACATTTTTGTTCAGTAACAGTTACAGTTTTCTTATTGGTTTTTTGCTTATATCTCGAAAACAGTTACTCCTATAAAAATAAAAATAAATAAAATGTTTGAAAAACCAAAATTAAACTAAATTAATTAAGACTAACACTTTAGTAGAGGAAAAAAGAGAAGACATAAAAGTCACCAAAGTCTTGAGAGTCGTTTTTAGTCGTCATATTAATAACAATAACATTAATAATAATAATACTAATATTACTAAATTTGCTTATATGCAAGCGGTTAATTAAGGTAACAGTTTCTTGCTTGTATCTCAAAAACAGTTACTCCTATCAATTGTTATCTTTTTACTAAAATTAAAGCTGATAAAATTTCCTACAAAATAATTATTTGCATTTTTTATGTAGGACTAACCATAAGCGAGATATAAGTTTGAAAATAATTAATATTTAAAAAAAAAGTGCTTTAACAGAAAATGTCTTGTGATTTAAAATACACTTAATTTATTGGGTCCAATACTTTATTAGAAGAAAAAGGAGGTGACATAAAAGTCACTGAAGTCTTCAGAGTCGTTTTTAAATGCTGCATTTTCGTCTTCGTCTCAAACATTGAAAACTGAATTACATTTTTGTTAAGTAACTGTAACAGTTTTCACTTTGGTTTTTTGCTTATATCTCAAAAACACCAAAATAGTTATTTACATTTTTCTTGTAGGACCAAGCATAAGCAAGTTATAGAGTTGGATATAAATAATATTAAACAAAAATTTGCTTTAAAATAAAATGTTTGACAAACCGAAATTAAACTAAATTAATTGTGTCTAACACTTTAGTAGAGGAAAAAGGAGGAGACATAAAAGTCATTAAAGTCTTCAGAATCGTCTTTAGTCGTCATATTAATAACAATAACATTAATAATAACAATACTATTAGTACTAAATTTGCTTATATGCAAGCGCTTAATTAAGGTAACAGTTTTTTTGTTGTTTGCTTATATCTCGAAAACAGTTACTCCTATCAGTTTTTACCTTTTCACCAAAATTAAAGCTGATAAAATTTCCTTCAAAATCGTTATTTGCATTTTTCATGTAGAACTAACCATAAGCAAGATATAAGTTTGAAAATAATTAATAATTAAAAAAAATGTGCTTTAACAGAAAATGTCTTGTGATTTAAAATACACTTAATTTATTGGGTCCAATACTTAATTAGAAGAAAAAGGAGGTGACAGTAAATGCTGCATTTTCGTCTTCGTCTCAAACATTAAATACTGAATTACACTTTGTTTAGTAACTGTTACAATTTTCACTTTGGTTTTTTGCTTATATCTCGAAAACAGTTACTCCTATCAATTTTTATCTTTCCTTCAAAATTAAAGCTGATAAAATTTTTTACAAAATAGTTTTTTGCATTTTTTTGTAGGACCAACTATAAGCTAGTTATAGAGTTGGATATAAATAATCTTTAACAAAAATTTGATATAAAAATAAAAAAAGATAAAAATTGATAGGAGTAACTGTTTTCGAGATATAAGCAAGAAACCAAAAAACTGTTACCTTAATTAAGCGTTTGCATATAAGCTAATTTAGTACTAATAGTATTATTATTATTAATGTTATTGTTAATAATATGACGACTAAAGACGACTCTGAAACCTTTAGTGACTTTTATGTCTTCTTCTTTTTCCTCTACTAAAGTGTTAGACACAATCAATTTAGTTTAATTTCAGTATTTCAAACATTTTATTTTAAAGCAAATTCTTGTTAAATATTATTTATATCCATCTCTATAACTCGCTTATGCTTGGTCCTACAAGAAAAATGCAAATAACTATTTTGTAGGAAATTTTATCAGCTTTAATTTTAGTAAAAAGATAAAAATTGATAGGAGTAACTGTTTTCGAGATATAAGCAAGAAACCAAGAAACTGTTACCTTAATAAAGCGCTTGCATATAAGCAAATTTAGTACTATTAGTATTATTATTATTAATGTTATTGTTATTAAAATGTCGACTAAAAACGACTCTGAAGACTTTGGTGACTTTTATGTCTTCTCCTTTTTCCTATAGTAAAGTGTTAGACTCAATTAATTTAGTTTAATTTCGGTTTTTCAAACATTTTATTTTAAAGCAAATTTTTGTTGAAGATTATTTATATCCAACTCTATAACTCGCTTATGGTTGGTCTTACAAAAGAAATGCAAACAACTATTTTGTAGGAAATTTTATCAGCTTTAATTTTAGTAAAAAGATAAAAATTTATAGGAGTAACTGTTTTTGAGATATAAGCAAGAAACCAAAACACTGTTATCTTAATTAAGCGTTTGCATATAAGCAAATTTAGTACTATTAGTATTATTATCATTAATGTTATTGTTATTAATATGACGACTAAAGACGACTCTGAAACCTTTAGTGACTTTTATGTCTTTTTCTTTTTCCTCTACTAAAGTGTTAGACACAATTAAATTAGTTTAATTTCAGTTTTTCAAACATTTTATTTTAAAGCAAATTTTTGTTAAATATTATTTATATCCAACTCTATAACTCGCTTATGGTTGGTCCTACAAGAAAAATGCAAATAACGATTTTGTAGGAAATTTTATCAGCTTTAATTTTGAAATAAAGATAAAAATTGATAAAAGTAACAGTTTTCGAGATATAAGCAAAAAACCAATAAGAAAACTGTAACTGTTACTGAACAAAAATGTAATTCAGTTTTCAATGTTTGAGACGAAGACGAAAATGCAGCATTTAAAATCGACTCTGAAGACTTCAGTGACTTTTATGTCACCTCCTTTTTCTTCTAATAAACTATTGGACCCAATAAATTAAGTGTATTTTAAATCCCAAGACATTTTCTGTTAAAACACTTTTTTTTTAAATATTAATTATTTTCAAACTTATATCTCGCTTATGGTTAGTCCTACATGAAAAATGCAAATACGTATTTTGTAGGAAATTTTATCAGCTTTAATTTTAGTGAAAAGATAAAAATTGATAGGAGTAACTGTTTTCGAGATATAAGCAAGAAACCAAAAAACTGTTACCTTAATTAAGGGCTTACATATAAGCAAATTTAGTACTAAAAACAACTCTGAAAACTTTGGTGACTTTTATGTCACCTCCTTTTTCTTCTAATAAAGTATTGGACCCATTAAATTAAGTGTATTTTAAATCACAAGACATTTTCTGTTAAAGCACTTTTTCTTTAAATATCAATTATTTTCAAACTTATATCTCGCTTATGGTTAGTTCTACATAAAAAATGCAAATAACTATTTTGTAGGAAATTTTATAAGCTTTAATTTTAGTAAAAAGATAAAAATTGATAGGAGTAACTGTTTTCGAGATATAAGCAAGAAACTGTTACCTTAATTAAGCGCTTGCATATAAGCAAATTTAGTACTATTAGTATTATTATTATTAATGTTATTGTTATTAATATGACGACTAAAGACGACTCTAAAACCTTTAGTGACTTTTATGTCTTTTTCTTTTTCCTCTACTAAAGTGTTAGACACAATTAATTTAGTTTAATTTCAGTATTTCAAACATTTTATTTTAAAGCAAATTTTTGTTAAATATTATTTATATCCATCTCTATAACTCGCTTATGCTTGGTCCTACAAGAAAAATGCAAATAACTATTTTGTAGGAAATTTTATCAGCTTTAATTTTAGTAAAAAGATAAAAATTAATAGGAGTAACTGTTTTCGAGATATAAGCAAAAAACCAAATAACTGTTACCTTAATAAAGCGCTTGCATATAAGCAAATTTAGTACTATTAGTATTATTATTATTAATGTTATTGTTATTAAAATGACGACTAAAAAAGACTCTAAAGACTTTGGTGACTTTTATGTCTTCTCCTTTTCCTATACTAAAGTGTTAGACACAATTAATTTAGTTTAATTTCGGTTTTTCAAACATTTTATTTTAAAGCAAATTTTTGTTGAAGATTATTTATATCCAACTCTATAACTCGCTTATGGTTGGTCTTACAAAAAAAATGCAAATAACTATTTTGTAGGAAATTTTATCAGCTTTAATTTTAGTAAAAAGATAAAAATTGACAGGAGTAACTGTTTTCGAGATATAAGCAAGAAACCAAAACACTGTTACCTTAATTAAGCGTTTGCATATAAGCAAATTTAGTACTATTAATATTATTATTATTAATGTTATTGTTATTAATATGACGACTAAAGACGACTCTGAAACCTTTAGTGACTTTTATGTCTTTTTCTTTTTCCTCTACTAAAGTGGTAGACACAATTAAACTAGTTTAATTTCAGTTTTTCAAACATTTTATTTTAAAGCAAATTTTTGTTAAATATTATTTATATCCAACTCTATAACTCGCTTATGGTTGGTCCTACAAGAAAAATGCTAATAACGATTTTGTAGGAAATTTTATCAGCTTTAATTTTGAAAGAAAGATAAAAATTGATAGGAGTAACAGTTTTCAAGATATAAGCAAAAAACCAATAAGAAAACTGTAACTGTTACTGAACAAAAATGTAATTCAGTTTTCAATGTTTGAGACGAAGACGAAAATGCAGCATTTAAAATCGACTCTGAAGACTTCAGTGACTTTTATGTCACCTCCTTTTTCTTCTAATAAAGTATTGGACCCAATAAATTAAGTGTATTTTAAATCACAAGACATTTTCTGTTAAAGCACTTTTTTTTAAATATTAGTTATTTTCAAACTTATATCTCGCTTATGGTTAGTCCTACATGAAAAATGCAAATTACTATTTTGTAGGAAATTTTATCAGCTTTAATTTTAGTAAAAGATAAAAATTGATAGGAGTAACTGTTTTCGAGATATAAGCAAGAAACCAAAACACTGTTACCGTAATTAAGCGTTTGCATATAAGCAAATTTAGTACTATTAGTATTATTATCCTTAATGTTATTGTTATTAATATGACGACTAAAGACGACTCTGAAACCTTTAGTGACTTTTATGTCTTTTTCTTTTTCCTCTACTAAAGTGTTAGACCCAATTAAATTAGTTTAATTTCAGTTTTTCAAACATTTTATTTTAAAGCAAATTTTTGTTAAATATTATTTATATCCAACTCTATAACTCGCTTATGGTTGGTCCTACATGAAAAATGCAAATAACGATTTTGTAGGAAATTTTATCAGCTTTAATTTTGAAATAAAGATAAAAATTGATAGGAGTAACAGTTTTCGAGATATAAGCAAAAAACCAATAAGAAAACTGTAACTGTTACTGAACAAAAATGTAATTCAGTTTTCAATGTTTGAGACGAAGACGAAAATGCAGCATTTGAAATCGACTCTGAAGACTTCAGTGACTTTTATGTCACCTCCTTTTTCTTCTAATAAACTATTGGACCCAATAAATTAAGTGTATTTTAAATCCCAAGACATTTTCTGTTAAAACACTTTTTTTTAAATATTAGTTATTTTCAAACTTATATCTCGCTTATGGTTAGTCCTACATGAAAAATGCAAATTACTATTTTGTAGGAAATTTTATCAGCTTTAATTTTAGTAAAAAGATAAAAATTGATAGTAGTAACTGTTTTCGAGATATAAGCAAGAAACCAAAAAACTGGTAACTTAATAAAGCGCTTGCATATAAGCTAATTTAGTACTAAAAACAACTCTGAAGATTTTGGTGACTTTATGTCTTCTCCTTTTTCCTCTACTAAAGTGTTAGACCCAATTAATTTAGTTTAATATCGGTTTTTCAATCATTTTATTTTAAAGCAAATTTTTGTTAAAGATTATTTATATCCAACTCTATAACTCGCTTATGGTTGGTCCTACATGAAAAATGCAAATAACTATTTTGTAGGAAATTTTATCAGCTTTAATTTTAGTAAAAAGATAAAAATTGATAGAAGTAACTGTTTTCGAGATATAAGCAAGAAACCAAAAAACTGTTACCTTAATAAAGCGCTTGCATATAAGCAAATTTAGTACTATTAGTATTATTATTATTAATGTTATTGTTATTAAAATGTCGACTAAAAACGACTCTGAAGACTTTGGTGACTTTTATGTCTTCTCCTTTTTCCTATAGTAAAGTGTTAGACTCAATTAATTTAGTTTAATTTCGTTTTTTCAAACATTTTATTTTAAAGCAAATTTTTGTTGAAGATTATTTATATCCAACTCTATAACTCGCTTATGGTTGGTCTTACAAAAAAAATGCAAACAACTATTTTGTAGGAAATTTTATCAGCTTTAATTTTAGTAAAAAGATAAAAATTTATAGGAGTAACTGTTTTCGAGATATAAGCAAGAAACCAAAACACTGTTATCTTAATTAAGCGTTTGCATATAAGCAAATTTAGTACTATTAGTATTATTATCATTAATGTTATTGTTATTAATATGACGACTAAAAACGACTCTGAAACCTTTAGTGACTTTTATGTCTTTTTCTTTTTCCTCTACTAAAGTGTTAGACACAATTAAATTAGTTTAATTTCAGTTTTTCAAACATTTTATTTTAAAGCAAATTTTTGTTAAATATTATTTATATCCAATTCTATAACTCGCTTATGGTTGGTCCTACAAGAAAAATGCAAATAACGATTTTGTAGGAAATTTTATCAGCTTTAATTTTGAAATAAAGATAAAAATTGATAGGAGTAACAGTTTTCGAGATATAAGCAAAAAACCAATAAGAAAACTGTAACTGTTACTGAACAAAAATGTAATTCAGTTTTCAATGTTTGAGACGAAGACGAAAATGCAGCATTTAAAATCGACTCTGAAGACTTCAGTGACTTTTATGTCACCTCCTTTTTCTTCTAATAAACTATTGGACCCAATAAATTAAGTGTATTTTAAATCCCAAGACATTTTCTGTTAAAACACTTTTTTTTTAAATATTAATTATTTTCAAACTTATATCTCGCTTATGGTTAGTCCTACATGAAAAATGCAAATACGTATTTTGTAGGAAATTTTATCAGCTTTAATTTTAGTAAAAAGATAAAAATTGATAGGAGTAACTGTTTTCGAGATATAAGCAAGAAACCAAAAAACTGTTACCTTAATTAAGGGCTTACATATAAGCAAATTTAGTACTAAAAACCACTCTGAAGACTTTGGTGACTTTTATGTCACCTCCTTTTTCTTCTAATAAAGTATTGAACCCATTAAATTAAGTGTATTTTAAATCACAAGACATTTTCTGTTAAAGCACTTTTTCTTTAAATATTAATTATTTTCAAACTTATATCTCGCTTATGGTTAGTTCTATATAAAAAATGCAAATAGCTATTTTGTAGGAAATTTTATCAGCTTTAATTTTAGTAAAAAGATAAAAATTAATAGGAGTAACTGTTTTCGAGATATAAGCAAGAAACTGTTATCTTAATTAAGCGCTTGCATATAAGCAAATTTAGTAATATTAGTATTATTATTATTAATGTTATTGTTATTAATATGACGATTAAAAACGACTCTCAAGACTTTGGTGACTTTTATGTCTTCTCCTTTTTCCTATACTAAAGTGTTAGACTCAATTTATTTAGTTTAATTTCGGTTTTTCAAACATTTTATTTTAAAGCAAATTTTTGTTAATGATTATTTATATCCAACACTATAACTCGCTTATGGTTGGTCTTACAAAAAAAATGCAAATAACTATTTTGTAGGAAATTTTATCAGCTTTAATTTTAGTAAAAAGATAAAAATTGACAGAAGTAACTGTTTTCGAGATATAAGCAAGAAACCAAAACACTGTTACCTTAATTAAGCGTTTGCATATAAGCAAATTTAGTACTATTAGTATTATTATTATTAATGTTATTGTTATTAATATGACGACTAAAGACGACTCTGAAACCTTTAGTGACTTTTATGTCTTTTTCTTTTTCCTCTACTAAAGTGTTAGACACAATTAATTTAGTTTAATTTCAGTATTTCAAACATTTTATTTTAAAGCAAATTTTTGTTAAATATTATTTATATCCATCTCTATAACTCGCTTATGCTTGGTCCTACAAGAAAAATGCAAATAACTATTTTGTAGGAAATTTTATCAGCTTTAATTTTAGTAAAAAGATAAAAATTAATAGGAGTAACTGTTTTCGAGATATAAGCAAAAAACCAAAAAACTGTTACCTTAATAAAGCGCTTGCATATAAGCAAATTTAGTACTATTAGTATTATTAGTATTAATGTTATTGTTATTAAAATGACGACTAAAAAAGACTCTAAAGACTTTGGTGACTTTTATGTCTTCTCCTTTTTCCTATACTAAAGTGTTAGACACAATTAATTTAGTTTAATTTCAGTATTTCACACATTTTATTTTAAAGCAAATTTTTGTTAAATATTATTTATATCCATCTCTATAACTCGCTTATGCTTGGTCCTACAAGAAAAATGCAAATAACTATTTTGTAGAAAATTTTATCAGCTTTAATTTTAGTATAAGATAAAAATTGATAGGAGTAACTGTTTTCGAGATATAAGCAAGAAACCAAAACACTGTTACCTTAATTAAGCGTTTGCATATAAGCAAATTTAGTACTATTAATATTATTATTAATGTTATTGTTATTAATATGACGACTAAAGACGACTCTGAAACCTTTAGTGACTTTTATGTCTTTTTCTTTTTTCCTCTACTAAAGTGGTAGACACAATTAAACTAGTTTAATTTCAGTTTTTCAAACATTTTATTATAAAGCAAATTTTTGTTAAATATTATTTATATCCAACTCTATAACTCGCTTATGGTTGGTCCTACAAGAAAAATGCTAATAACGATTTTGTAGGAAATTTTATCAGCTTTAATTTTGAAAGAAAGATAAAAATTAATAGGAGTAACAGTTTTCAAGATATAAGCAAAAAACCAATAAGAAAACTGTAACTGTTACTGAACAAAAATGTAATTCAGTTTTCAATGTTTGAGACGAAGACGAAAATGTAGCATTTAAAATCGACTCTGAAGACTTCAGTGACTTTTATGTCACCTCCTTTTTCTTCTAATAAAGTATTGGACCCAATAAATTAAGTGTATTTTAAATCACAAGACATTTTCTGTTAAAGCACTTTTTTTTAAATATTAGTTATTTTCAAACTTATATCTCGCTTATGGTTAGTCCTACATGAAAAATGCAAATTACTATTTTGTAGGAAATTTTATCAGCTTTAATTTTAGTAAAAGATAAAAATTGATAGGAGTAACTGTTTTCGAGATATAAGCAAGAAACCAAAACACTGTTACCTTAATTAAGCGTTTGCATATAAGCAAATTTAGTACTATTAGTATTATTATCATTAATGTTATTGTTATTAATATGACGACTAAAGACGACTCTGAAACCTTTAGTGACTTTTATGTCTTTTTCTTTTTCCTCTACTAAAGTGTTAGACCCAATTAAATTAGTTTAATTTCAGTTTTTCAAACATTTTATTTTAAAGCAAATTTTTGTTAAATATTATTTATATCCAACTCTATAACTCGCTTATGGTTGGTCCTACATGAAAAATGCAAATAACGATTTTGTAGGAAATTTTATCAGCTTTAATTTTGAAATAAAGATAAAAATTGATAGGAGTAACAGTTTTTGAGATATAAGCAAAAAACCAATAAGAAAACTGTAACTGTTACTGAACAAAAATGTAATTCAGTTTTCAATGTTTGAGACGAAGACGAAAATGCAGCATTTAAAATCGACTCTGAAGACTTCCAGTGACTTTTATGTCACCTCCTTTTTCTTCTAATAAACTATTGGACCCAATAAATTAAGTGTATTTTAAATCCCAAGACATTTTCTGTTAAAACACTTTTTTTTAAATATTAGTTATTTTCAAACTTATATCTCGCTTATGGTTAGTCCTACATGAAAAATGCAAATTACTATTTTGTAGGAAATTTTATCAGCTTTAATTTTAGTAAAAAGATAAAAATTGATAGTAGTAACTGTTTTCGAGATATAAGCAAGAAACCAAAAAACTGTTAACTTAATAAAGCGCTTGCATATAAGCTAATTTAGTACTAAAAACAACTCTGAAGATTTTGGTGACTTTATGTCTTCTCCTTTTTTCTCTACTAAAGTGTTAGACCCAATTAATTTAGTTTAATATCGGTTTTTCAAACATTTTATTTTAAAGCAAATTTTTGTTAAAGATTATTTATATCCAACTCTATAACTCGCTTATGGTTGGTCCTACATGAAAAATGCAAATAACGATTTTGTAGGAAATTTTATCAGCTTTAATTTTGAAATAAAGATAAAAATTGATAGGTGTAACAGTTTTCGAGATATAAGCAAAAAACCAATAAGAAAACTGTAACTGTTACTGAACAAAAATGTAATTCAGTTTTCAATGTTTGAGACGAAGACGAAAATGCAGCATTTAAAATCGACTCTGAAGACTTCAGTGACTTTTATGTCACCTCCTTTTTCTTCTAATAAAGTATTGGACCCAATAAATTAAGTGTATTTTAAATCACAAAACATTTTCTGTTAAAGCACTTTTTTTTAAATATTAGTTATTTTCAAACTTATATCTCGCTTATGGTTAGTCCTACATGAAAAATGCAAATTACTATTTTGTAGGAAATTTTATCAGCTTTAATTTTAGTAAAAAGATAAAAATTGATAGTAGTAACTGTTTTCGAGATATAAGCAAGAAACCAAAAAACTGTTAACTTAATTAAGCGTTTGCATATAAGCAAATTTAGTACTATTAGTATTATTATTATTAATGTTATTGTTATTAATATGACGATTAAAGACGACTCTGAAACCTTTAGTGACTTTTATGTCTTCTTCTTTTTCCTCTACTAAAGTGTTAGACACAATTAATTTAGTTTAATTTCAGTATTTCAAACATTTTATTTTAAAGCAAATTTTTGTTAAATATTATTTATATCCATCTCTATAACTCGCTTATGCTTGGTCCTACAAGAAAAATGCAAATAACTATTTTGTTGGAAATTTAATCAGCTTTAATTTTGAAAAAAAGATAAAATTTGATAGGAGTAACTGTTTTCGAGATATAAGCAAAAAACCAATAAGAAATCTGTAACTGTTACTGAACAAAAATGTAATTCAGTTTTCAATGTTTGAGACGAAGACAAAAATGCAGCATTTAAAAACGACTCTAAAGACTTCAGTGACTTTTATGTCACCTCCTTTTTCTTCTAATAAAGTATTAAACCCAATAAATTAAGTGTATTTTAAATCACAAAACATTTTCTGTTAAAACACTTTTTTTTAATTATTAATTATTTTCAAACTTATATCTCGCTTATGGTTAGTTCTACATGAAAAATGCAAATAACTATTTTGTAGGAAATTTTATCACCTTTAATTTTGGTGAAAAAGTAAAAATTGATAGAAGTAACTGTTTTCGAGATATAAGCAAAAAACAAAAAAACTGTTACCTTAATTAAGCGCTTGCATATAAGCAAATTTAGTACTACTAGTATTGTTATTATAAATGTTATTGTTATTAATATGACGACTAAAGACAACTCTAAGACTTTAGTGACTTTTATGTCTCCTCCTTTTTTCTCTACTGAAGTGTTAGACACAATTAATTTAGTTTAATTTCAGTTTTTCAAACATTTTATTTTAAAGCAAATATTTGTTAAATATTAAAAACTATAAAATGGCTTAGATTGCCTAAAAACACAGATCACACATGATCTTTTGCATAGAAATAAGAAAACGCTCATGTAACACACAAAATAAGCTCCATTTTTCCTTATTAAAAGTATTATTATTATTATTACTTATGTTACTATTACTATTATTATTATTATTATTATTATTATTATTATTATTACTATTATTTTTATTATTATTATTACTATTATTATTATTATTATTATTATTATTATTATTATTAATATAATTATTATTAAAAACCGATTATAACTTTTGTATAGTAAATGTTTTTATACCAGTTTTAAAATGAGTTATTAATTTTAGACAATTTCTTGTTTAAAAACACAGATCACAGATGATCTCTTGCATAGAAATGAGAAAACGCTCAGATAACACAAAATAAGCATCATTTTTGCTTAGAAAAACTAAGCTTTAATTTAGAAAGAAATTCATTATTATAAGTATTATTATCATTATTATTATTATTATTATTATTATTATTATTATTATTATTATTATTATTATTATTATTATTATTATTATTATTATTATTATTATTATTATTATTAACTTTTGTATAGTAAATGTTTTTATACCAGTTTTAAAATGAGTTATTAATTTTATTCAATTTCTTGCCTAAAAACACAGATCACAGATTATTTCTTGCATAGAAATGAGTAAACGCTCATATAACGCACAAAATAAGCTTCATTTTTGCATAGAAAACTAAGCTTACTTTTATTACTATTATTATTATTATTACTATTATTATTATTATTATTATTATTATTATTATTATTATTATTATTATTATTATTATTATTATTATTATTATTATTATTGTTATTATTATTATTATTAAAAACTTATATTAAACAGACAGAAAACGTCGTATTCTGACACAAAAAAACGAATTACGTTATAGACTTGACGAGATCGGCGTATCTCGGACTCTTATAGGACTCTTATAGGGTCAAAAAGTATCAGTTTGGATTAAAACAAATAATTTTTGTTGAGTCTCAGTCTGAATTGTTTATCAGTTTAAACAAAAACGGCTTATTTTAGACGATCTTTTGCTTTGAACAAGAAAACTTACATCGAACAGACTAAAAACGTATTAATCTGGCCTAAAAGAGCAATTTATGTATCACTTTGGATAAAGGCAGCTAATCCTATTCGTTTCATTGCTTAAAATAGACAAAATTGTTAATAAATCTAACAAAAACGCTGTATTCTAGCACAAAATACTAATTACATTATAGTTTCGACGAGAATAGCTTATTTGGAATGATTCTATGCTTCCAAACGAGTAAATTTTTATTAAACAGATGCCAAACATCATGTTTTGTCCTATAAAGACATTTTATATTGCAGTTTGTATTAAAACAAAATATTTTCGTTGATTCTTTGTTAGAAGCAGCAAACCTAACATTAAAGAATCTGAAAACTTTGTATTCGGACACAAACCACCGAATTTTGTATCAGTTTAGACGAAAACGGTTGATTTTCGACAATATTTTGCTTTGAACAAGAAAACTTATATCAAACTGACTAAAAACGTCTTATTTTAGCACAAAACAAAAGATTTGCGTTATAGTCTTAAAGCTGATTCATGCCACAGTTTGGATAAAAACCAATTATTTTTGTTAATTCATTGTTACAAACAAGAAACCTTACATCAAAGAAACTGAAAACCCCTTATTTAGGCACAGAAATTCGAATTACGTTTCAGTCTGGACAAAAACTGCTTACTTTAGACGATCCTTTGTTTTGAATACAAAAACTTACATTAAAAAGATTAAGAACGTCTTATTCTGGCTGAAAACTGCAAATTATATATTACTCTAGATAAAAGCAATTTATCCTGATTACTCCTTTACTTAGAATAGAGTAAACTTGTATAAAACTTAATGAAAACTTTAAATTTTGTCTCAAAGAAATAATTTACGTTATAGTTTTGACCAGCACTGTTTATTTCAAACGATTTTATGATTCGAAACTAATGAACTTTTATGGGGCAGATGCAAAACCACATATTACCATATAAAGCGTTGTTTTAAAGCAAATTATTACCTTTTGCAACAAGAAATTTTACGTCAAAGAAACTGAAAACATCGTATCCATGCACAAATATCGAATTACGTATCAGTTTAGGCAAATACAGCTTATTTTAAACGATTCCTTGCTATAAACAAGAAAAATTTTATCAAACATATTGAAAATGTCTTATTCTTGAAAATAAGAGCAAATTATGTATCAGTTTTAACAAAAGCGGATTACTCTGTTTGATTCTATGCTTAGAGTAGAGTAAACTACTATAAAACGTAATGAAAACTTTATATTCAAGCTCAAAAGAACAAATTACGTTATAGTTTTGAGAAAAAAAAATTGAACAAGTGCAAAAGCTAATACTTTGCTTTAAAATAACGATTTATGTGGTAATATGGTATTTTGCATCTGTACTATAAAAGTTTACTCGTTTCGCTCCATTGAATCATTCGAAATAAATTATTTTGACACAACAACGAAAATAATTATTTGTTTAAACTGTAACATGTCGTTTATATAAAACGAATTAAAACGTTTGGCATCTGTTTAGTGAAAGTTTTCTCGTTTGGGGCATAAAATCGTTTGAAATTAACAGTTCTGGTCAAAACTAAACGTAAATTATATCTTTGAGACGAAATTTAAAGTTTACATTAACTTACAAGTTTGCTCTATTCTAAGCAAAGGAGTAATCAGGATAAACTGCTTTTATCCAAAGTAATACATAATTTGCAGTTTTGAGCCAGAATAAGACGTTTTTAATCTTTTTAATGTAAGTTTTCGTGTTCAAAAGAAAGAATCGTCTAAAATAAGCAATTTGTGTCCAGACTGAAACGTAATTTGATTTTCTGGGCCTGAATAAGAGGTTTTCAGTTTCTTTGATGTAAGGTTTCTTGTTTGTAACAATGAATAAACGAAAATCATTGGTTTTAATCCAAACTGTGAACTCTTAATTTCAAACGATTTTATGCCCCCAAACGAGAAAACTTTCACTAAACAGATGCCAAACGTCTTAGTTCGTTTTATAAAAACGACTTATCTTACAGTTTAAACAAAAACAAATTATTTGTGTTATTGTTGTGTCAAAATAATTTATTTCTAATGATTCAATGGAGCGAAAC
The DNA here is from genome assembly GCF_031307605.1 of Tribolium castaneum. Lineage (NCBI taxonomy): Eukaryota > Metazoa > Arthropoda > Insecta > Coleoptera > Tenebrionidae > Tribolium > Tribolium castaneum. The sequence continues at coordinate 17,254,087 of NC_087398.1, forward strand.
GGGTAAACTTTTATAGGACAGATGCAAAATACCATATTACCACATAAATCATTATTTTAAAGCAAAGTATTATCTTTTGCTCATGTTCAATTAAAGTTTGCTTACTTCGAAGTATGTAATCGTCCGAAATATTTTTTTTTGTCAAAACTATAACGTAATTTGTTCTTTTGAGCTTGAATATAGAGTTTTCATTACGTTTTATAGTAGTTTACTCTACTCTAAGCATAGAATCAAACAGAGTAATCCGCTTTTGTTAAAACTGATACATAATTTGCTCTTATTTTCGAGAATAAGACATTTTCAATATGTTTGATAAAATTTTTCTTGTTTATAGCAAGGAATCGTTTAAAATAAGCTGTATTTGCCTAAACTGATACGTAATTCGATATTTGTGCATGGATACGATGTTTTCAGTTTCTTTGACGTGAAATTTCTTGTTGCAAAAGGTAATAATTTGCTTTAAAACAACGCTTTATATGGTAATATGTGGTTTTGCATCTGCCCCATAAAAGTTCATTAGTTTCGAATCATAATTTCGTTTGAAATAAACAGTGCTGGTCAAAACTATAACGTAAATTATTTCTTTGAGACGAAATTTAAAGTTTTCATTAAGTTTTATACAAGTTTACTCTATTCTAAGTAAAGGAGTAATCAGGATAAATTGCTTTTATCTAGAGTAATATATAATTTGCAGTTTTCAGCCAGAATAAGACGTTTTTAATCTTTTTAATGTAAGTTTTCGTGTTCAAAACAAAGGATCGTCCAAAATAAGCAGTTTTTGTCCAGACTGAAACGTAATTTGAATTTCTGTGCCTAAATAAGGGGTTTTCAGTTTCTTTGATGTAAGGTTTCTTGTTTGTAACAATGAATTAACAAAAATAATTGGTTTTTATCCAAACTGTGGCATGTATCAGCTTTAAGACTATAACGCAAATCTTTTGTTTTGTGCTAAAATAAGACGTTTTTAGTCGGTTTGATATAAGCTTTCTTGTTCAAAGCAAAATATTGTCGAAAATCAACCGTTTTTGTCTAAACTGAAACAAAATTCGGTGGTTTGTGTCCGAATACAAAGTTTTCAGATTCTTTAATGTTAGGTTTGCTGCTTCTAACAAAGAATCAACGAAAATATTTTGTTTTAATACAAACTGCAATATAAAATGTCTTTATAGGACAAAACATGATGTTTGGCATCTGTTTATTAAAAATTTACTCGTTTGGAAGCATAGAATCATTCCAAATAAGCTATTCTCGTCGAAACTATAATGTAATTAGTATTTTGTGCTAGAATACAGCGTTTTTGTTAGATTTATTAACAATTTTGTCTATTTTAAGCAATGAAACGAATAGGATTAGCTGCCTTTATCCAAAGTGATACATAAATTGCTCTTTTATGCCAGATTAATACGTTTTTAGTCTGTTCGATGTAAGTTTTCTTGTTCAAAGCAAAAGATCGTCTAAAGTAAGCCGTTTTTGTTTGAACTGATGAACAATTCAGACTGAGAGTCAACAAAAATAATTTGTTTTAATCCAAACTGATAATTTTTGACCCTATAAGAGTCCTATAAGAGTCCGAGATACGCCGTTCTCGTCAAGTCTATAACGTAATTCGTTTATTTGTGTCAGAATACGACGTTTTCTGTCTGTTTAATATAAGTTTTTAATAATAATAATAATAATAACAATAATAATAATAATAATAATAACAATAATAATAATAATAATAATAATAATAATAATAATAATAATAATAATAATAATAATAATAATAATAATAATAATAATAATAGTAATAATAATAATAATAATAATAGTAATAATAATAATAATAATAATAATGATAATAATACTTATAATAATGAATTTCTTTCTAAATTAAAGCTTAGTTTTTCTAAGCAAAAATGATGCTTATTTTGTGTGTTATATGAGCGCTTTCTCATTTCTATGCAAGAAATCATCTGTGATCTGTATTTTTAGGCAAGAAATTGTCTAAAATTAATAACTCATTTTAAAACTGGTATAAAAACATTTACTATACAAAAGTTAATAATAATAATAATAATAATAATAATAATAATAATAATAATAATAATAATAATAATAATAATAATAATAATAATAATAATAATAATAATAATAATAGTAATAATAATAATAATAATAATAGTAATAATAATAATAATAATAATAATAATAATAATAATAATAATAATAATGATAATAATACTTATAATAATGAATTTCTTTCTAAATTAAAGCTTAGTTTTTCTAAGCAAAAATGATGCTTATTTTGTGTGTTATATGAGCGTTTTCTCATTTCTATGCAAGAGATCATCTGTGATCTGTGTTTTTAGGCAAGAAATTGAATAAAATTAATAACTCATTTTAAAACTGGTATAAAAACATTTACTATACAAAAGTTAATAATAATAATAATAATAATAATAATAATAATAATAATAATAATAATAATAATAATAATAATAGTAATAAAAAAAACAATAATAATAATAATAATAATAATAATAATAATAATAATGATAATAATACTTATAATAATAAATTTCTTTCTAAATTAAAGCTTAGTTTTTCTAAGCAAAAATGATGCTTATTTTGTGTGTTATATGAGCGTTTTCTCATTTCTATGCAAGAGATCATCTGTGATCTGTGTTTTTAGGCAAGAAATTGAATAAAATTAATAACTCATTTTAAAACTGGTATAAAAACATTTACTATACAAAAGTTAATCATAATAATAATAATAATAATAATAATAATAATAATAATAATAATAGTAATAATAATAATAATAATAGTAATAATAATAATAATAATAATAATAATAATAATAATGATAATAATACTTATAATAATGAATTTCTTTCTAAATTAAAGCTTAGTTTTTCTAAGCAAAAATGATGCTTATTTTGTGTGTTATATGAGCGTTTTCTCATTTCTATGCAAGAGATCATCTGTGATCTGTGTTTTTAGGCAAGAAATTGAATAAAATTAATAACTCATTTTAAAACTGGTATAAAAACATTTACTATACAAAAGTTAATAATAATAATAATAATAATAATAGTAATAAAAAAAACAATAATAATAATAATAATAATAATAATAATAATAATAATAATAATAATGATAATAATACTTATAATAATAAATTTCTTTCTAAATTAAAGCTTAGTTTTTCTAAGCAAAAATGATGCTTATTTTGTGCTATCTGAGCGTTTTCTCATTTCTATGCAAAAGATCATGTGTGATCTGTGTTTTAAGTTGAGTCAGAATACGACGTTTTCTGTCTGTTTAATATAAGTTTTTAATAATAATAATAATAATAATAATAATAATAATAATAATAATAATAATAACAATAATAATAATAATAATAATAATAATAATAATAATAATAATAATAGTAATAGTAACAAAAGTAATAATAATAATAATACTTTTAAAAAGGAAAAATGGAGCTTATTTTGTGTGTTACATGAGCGTTTTCTCATTTTTATGCAAAAGATCATGTGTGATCTGTGTTTTTAGGCAATCTAAGCCATTTTATAGTTTTTAATATTTAACAAAAATTTGCTTTAAAATAAAATGTTTGAAAAACCGAAATTAAACTAAATTAATTGTGTCTAACACTTTAGTAGAGGAAAAAGAAGGAGACATAAAAGTCACTAAAGCCTTAAAGTTGTCTTTAGTCGTCATATTAATAACAATAACATTTATAATAACAATACTAGTAGTACTAAATTTGCTTATATGCAAGCGCTTAATTAAGGTAACAGTTTTTTTGTTTTTTGCCTATATCTCGAAAACAGTTACTCCTATCAATTTTTACTTTTTCACCAAAATTAAAGGTGATAAAATTTCCTACAAAATAGTTATTTGCATTTTTCATGTAGAACTAACCCTAAGCGAGATATAAGTTTGAAAATAATTATTAATTAAAAAAAAGTGTTTTAACAGAAAATGTCTTGTGATTTAAAATACACTTAATTTGTTGGGTCCAATACTTTATTAGAAGAAAAAGGAGGTGACATAAAAGTCACTGAAGTCTTCAGAGTCGTTTTTAAATGCTGCATTTTTGACTTCGTCTCAAACATTGAAAACTGAATTACATTTTTGTTCAGTAACAGTTACAGTTTTCTTATTGGTTTTTTGCTTATATCTCGAAAACAGTTACTCCTATCAAATTTTATCTTTCTTTCAAAATTAAAGCTGATAAAATTTCCAACAAAATAGTTATTTACATTTTTCTTGTAGCATAAACATAAGCATAACATAAGCATAAGCATAAACGAGTTATAGAGTTGGATATAAATAATATTTAACAAAAATTTGCTTTAAAATAAAATGCTTGAAAAACCGGAATTAAACTAAATTAATTGTGTCTAACACTTTAGTAGAGGAAAAAGGAGAAGACATAAAAGTCACTAAATGTTTCAGAGTCGTCTTTAGTCGTCATATTAATAACAATAACATTAATAATAATAATACTAATAGTACTAAATTTGCTTATATGCAAACGCTTAATTAACGTAACATTTTTTTGGTTTCTTGCTTATATCTCGAAAACAGTTACTCCTATCAATTTTTATCTTTTTTTTAAAATTAAAGCTAATAAAATTTCCTACAAAATAGTTATTTGCATTTTTTTGTAGGACCAACCATAAGCGAGTTATAGAGTTGGATATAAATAATATTTAACAAAAATTTGCTTTAAAATAAAATGTTTGAAAAACCGAAATTAAACTAAATTAATTGAGTCTAACACTTTAGTAGAGGAAAAAGAAAAAGACATAAAAGTCACTAAAGGTTTCAGAGTTGTCTTTAGTTGTCATATTAATAACAATAACATTAATAATAATAATACTAATAGTACTAAATTTGCTTATATGCAAACGCTTAATTAAGGTAACAGTGTTTTGGTTTCTTGCTTATATCTCGAAAACAGTTACTCCTATCAATTTTTATCTTTTTACTAAAATTCAAGCTGATAAAATTTCCTACAAAATAGTTATTTGCATTTTTCATGTAGGACTAACCATAAGCGAGATATATGATTGAAAATAATTAATATTTAAAAAAAAGTGCTTTAACAGAAAATGTCTTGTGATTTAAAATACACTTAATTTATTGGGTCCAATACTTTATTAGAAGAAAAAGGAAGTGACATAAAAGTCACTGAAGTCTTTAGAGTCGTTTTTAAATCCTGCAGTTTCGTCTTCGTCTCAAACATTGAAAACTGAATTACATTTTTGTTCAGTAACAGTCACAGTTTTCTTATTGGTTTTTTGCTTATATCTCGAAAACAGTTACTCCTATCAATTTTTATCTTTCTTTTAAAATTAAAGCTGATAAAGCTTCCTACAAAATAGTTGTTTGCATTTTTCTTGTAGGACCAACCATAAGCGAGTTATAGAGTTGGATATAAATAATATTTAACAAAAATTTGCTTTAAATAAAATGTTTGAAAAACCGAAATTAAACTAAATTAATTGAGTCTAACACTTTAGTAGAGAAAAAAGAAAAAGACATAGAAGTCACCAAAGTCTTCAGAATCGTTTTTAGTCGTCATATTAATAACAATAACATTAATAATAATAATACTAATAGTACTAAATCTGCTTATATGCAAGCGCTTAATTAAGGTAACAGTTTTTTTGTTTTTTGCCTATATCTCGAAAACAGTTACTCCTATCAATTTTTACTTTTTCACCAAAATTAAAGGTGATAAAATTTCCTACAAAATAGTTATTTGCATTTTTCATGTAGAACTAACCCTAAGCGAGATATAAGTTTGAAAATATTTATTAATTAAAAAAAAGTGTTTTAACAGAAAATGTCTTGTGATTTAAAATACACTTAATTTGTTGGGTCCAATACTTTATTAGAAGAAAAAGGAGGTGACATAAAAGTCACTGAAGTCTTCAGAGTCGTTTTTAAATGCTGCATTTTTGACTTCGTCTCAAACATTGAAAACTGAGTTACATTTTTGTTCAGTAACAGTTACAGTTTTCTTATTGGTTTTTTGCTTATATCTCGAAAACAGTTACTCCTATCAAATTTTATCTTTCTTTCAAAATTAAAGCTGATAAAATTTCCAACAAAATAGTTATTTACATTTTTCTTGTAGGACCAAGCATAAACGAGTTATAGAGTTGGATATAAATAATATTTAACAAAAATTTGCTTTAAAATAAAATGCTTAAAAAACCGGAATTAAACTAAATTAATTGTGTCTAACACTTTAGTAGAGGAAAAAGGAGAAGACATAAAAGCCACTAAATGTTTCAGAGTCGTTTTTAGTCGTCATATTAATAACAATAACATTAATAATAATAATACTAATAGTACTAAATTTGCTTATATGCAAACGCTTAATTAACGTAACATTTTTTTGGTTTCTTGCTTATATCTCGAAAACAGTTACTCCTAGCAATTTTTATCTTTTTTTCAAAATTAAAGCTAATAAAATTTCCTACAAAATAGTTATTTGCATTTTTTTGTAGGACCAACCATAAGCGAGTTATAGAGTTGGATATAAATAATATTTAACAAAAATTTGCTTTAAAATAAAATGTTTGAAAAACCGAAATTAAACTAAATTAATTGAGTCTAACACTTTAGTAGAGGAAAAAGAAAAAGACATAAAAGTCACTAAAGGTTTCAGAGTTGTCTTTAGTTGTCATATTAATAACAATAACATTAATAATAATAATACTAATAGTACTAAATTTGCTTATATGCAAACGCTTAATTAAGGTAACAGTGTTTTGGTTTCTTGCTTATATCTCGAAAACAGTTACTCCTATCAATTTTTATCTTTTTACTAAAATTTAAGCTGATAAAATTTCCTACAAAATAGTTATTTGCATTTTTCATGTAGGACTAACCATAAGCGAGATATATGATTGAAAATAATTAATATTTAAAAAAAAAGTGCTTTAACAGAAAATGTCTTGTGATTTAAAATACACTTAATTTATTGGGTCCAATACTTTATTAGAAGAAAAAGGAAGTGACATAAAAGTCACTGAAGTCTTTAGAGTCGTTTTTAAATCCTGCAGTTTCGTCTTCGTCTCAAACATTGAAAACTGAATTACATTTTTGTTCAGTAACAGTCACAGTTTTCTTATTGGTTTTTTGCTTATATCTCGAAAACAGTTACTCCTATCAATTTTTATTTTTCTTTTAAAATTAAAGCTGATAAAGCTTCCTACAAAATAGTTGTTTGCATTTTTCTTGTAGTACCAACCATAAGCGAGTTATAGAGTTGGATATAAATAATATTTAACAAAAATTTGCTTTAAATAAAATGTTTGAAAAACCGAAATTAAACTAAATTAATTGAGTCTAACACTTTAGTAGAGAAAAAAGAAAAAGACATAAAAGTCACCAAAGTCTTCAGAATCGTTTTTAGTCGTCATATTAATAACAATAACATTAATAATAATAATACTAATAGTACTAAATCTGCTTATATGCAAGCGCTTTATTAAGGTAACAGTTTTTTGGTTTCTTGCTTATATCTCGAAAACAGTTACTCCTATCAATTTTTATCTTTTTTTCAAAATTAAAGCTGATAAAATTTCCTACAAAATAGTTATTTGCATTTTTCTTGTAGGACCAACCATAAGCGAGTTATAGAGTTGGATATAAATAATATTTAACAAAAATTTGCTTTAAAATAAAATGTTTGAAAAACTGAAATTAAACTAATTTAATTGTGTCTAACACTTTAGTAGAGGAAAAAGAAGAAGACATAAAAGTCACTAAAGGTTTCAAAGTTGTCTTTAATCGTCATATTAATAACAATAACATTAATAATAATAATACTAATAGTACTAAATTTGCTTATATGCAAACGCTTAATTAAGGTAACAGTGTTTTGGTTTCTTGCTCATATCTCGAAAACAGTTACTCCTATCAACTTTTATTTTTTACTAAAATTCAAGCTGATAAAATTTCCTACAAAATAATTATTTGCATTTTTTATGTAGGACTAACCATAAGCGAGATATAAGATTGAAAATAATTAATATTTAAAAAAGAAGTGCTTTAACAGAAAATGTCTTGTGATTTAAAATACACTTAATTTATTAGGTCCAATACTTTATTAGAAAAAAAGGGGGTGACATATAAGTCACTGAAGTCTTCAGAGTCGATTTTAAATGCTGCATTTTCGTCTTCGTCTCAAACATTGAAAACTGAATTATATTTTTGTTCTGAAACGGTAACAGTTTTTACTTTGGTTTTTTGCTTATATCTCGAAAACAGTTACTCCTATCAATTTTTATCTTTCTTTCAAAATTAAAGCTGATAAAATTTCCTACAAAATAGTTATTTGCATTTTTCTTGTAGGACCAACCATAAGCGAGTTATAGAGTTGGATATAAATAATATTTAACAAAAACTTGCTTAAAAATAAAATGTTTGAAATACTGAAATTAAACTAAATTAATTGTGTCTAACACTTTAGTAGAGAAAAAAGAAAAAGACATAAAAGTCACCAAAGTTTTCAGAATCGTTTTTAGTCGTCATGTTAATAACAATAACATTAATAATAATAATACTAATAGTACTAAATCTGCTTATATGCAAGCGCTTAATTAAGGTAACAGTGTTTTGGTTTCTTGCTTATATCTCGAAAACAGTTACTCCTATCAATTTTTATCTTATTACTAAAATTCAAGCTGATAAAATTTCCTATAAAATAGTTATTTGCATTTTTCATGTAGGACTAACCATAAGCGAGATATATGATTGAAAATAATTAATATTTAAAAAAAAAGTGCTTTAACAGAAAATGTCTTGTGATTTAAAATACACTTAATTTATTGGGTCCAATATTTTATTAGAAGAAAAAGAAAGTGACATAAAAGTCACTGAAATCTTCAGAGTCGTTTTTAAATGCTGCAGTTTCGTCTTCGTCTCAAACATTGAAAACTGAATTACATTTTTGTTCAGTAACAGTCACAGTTTTCTTATTGGTTTTTTGCTTATATCTCGAAAACAGTTACTCCTATCAATTTTTATCTTTCTGTCAAAATTAAAGCTGATAAAATTTCCTACAAAATAAATATTTGCATTTTTCTTGTAGGACCAACCATAAGCGAGTTATAGAGTTGGATATAAATAATATTTAACAAAAATTTGCTTTAAAATAAAATGTTTGAAAAACTGAAATTAAACTAATTTAATTGTGTCTAACACTTTAGTAGAGGAAAAAGAAGAAGACATAAAAGTCACTAAAGGTTTCAAAGTTGTCTTTAATCGTCATATTAATAACAATAACATTAATAATAATAATACTAATAGTACTAAATTTGCTTATATGCAAACGCTTAATTAAGGTAACAGTGTTTTGGTTTCTTGCTCATATCTCGAAAACAGTTACTCCTATCAATTTTTATCTTTCTTTCAAAATTAAAGCTGATAACATTTCCTACAAAATAGTTATTTGCATTTTTCTTGTGGGACCAACCATAAGCGAGTTATAAAGTTGGATATAAATAATATTTAACAAAAACTTGCTTAAAAATAAAATGTTTGAAATACTGAAATTAAACTAAATTAATTGTGTCTAACACTTTAGTAGAGAAAAAAGAAAAAGACATAAAAGTCACCAAAGTCTTCAGAATCGTTTTTAGTCGTCATATTAATAACAATAACATTAATAATAATAATACTAATAGTACTAAATCTGCTTATATGCAAGCGCTTTATTAAGGTAACAGTTTTTTGGTTTCTTGCTTATATCTCGAAAACAGTTACTTCTATGAATTTTTGTCTTTTTTTCAAAATTAAAGCTGATAAAATTTCCTACAAAATAGTTATTTGCATTTTTCTTGTAGGACCAACCATAAGCGAGTTATAGAGTTGGATATAAATACTTTTTAACAAAAATTTGCTTTAAAATAAAATGTTTGAAAAACTGAAATTAAACTAATTTAATTGTGTCTAACACTTTAGTAGAGGAAAAAGGAAAAGACATTAAAGTCACTAAAGGTTTCAGAGTTGTTTTTAGTTGTCATATTAATAACAATAACATTAATAATAATAATACTAATAGTACTAAATTTGCTTATATGCAAACGCTTAATTAAGATAACAGTGTTTTGGTTTCTTGCTTATATCTCGAAAACAGTTACTCCTATCAATTTTTATCTTTTTACTAAAATTCAAGCTGATAAAATTTCCTATAAAGTAGTTATTTGCATTTTTCATGTAGGACTAACCATAAGCGAGATATATGATTGAAAATAATTAATATTTAAAAAAAAAGTGCTTTAACAGAAAATGTCTTGTGATTTAAAATACACTTAATTTATTGGGTCCAATACTTTATTAAAAGAAAAAGGAAGTGACATAAAAGTCACTGAAGTCTTCAGAGTCGTTTTTAAATGCTGCAGTTTCGTCTTCGTCTCAAACATTGAAAACTGAATTACATTTTTGTTCAGTAACAGTCACAGTTTTCTTATTGGTTTTTTGCTTATATCTCGAAAACAGTTACTCCTATCAATTCTTATCTTTCTGTCAAAATTAAAGCTGATAAAATTTCCTACAAAATAGTTATTTGCATTTTTCTTGTAGGACCAACTATAAGCGAGTTATAGAGTTGGATATAAATAATATTTAACAAAAATTTGCTTTAAAATAAAATGTTTGAAAAAATGAAATTAAACTAATTTAATTGTGTCTAACACTTTAGTAGAGGAAAAAGAAGAAGACATAAAAGTCACTAAAGGTTTCAAAGTTGTCTTTAATCGTCATATTAATAACAATAACATTAATAATAATAATACTAATAGGACTAAATTTGCTTATATGCAAACGCTTAATTAAGGTAACAGTGTTTTGGTTTCTTGCTCATATCTCGAAAACAGTTACTCCTATCAACTTTTATCTTTTTACTAAAATTCAAGCTGATAAAATTTCCTACAAAATAATTATTTGCATTTTTTATGTAGGACTAACCATAAGCGAGATATAAGATTGAAAATAATTAATATTTAAAAAAGAAGTGCTTTAACAGAAAATGTCTTGTGATTTAAAATACACTTAATTTATTAGGTCCTATACTTTATTAGAAAAAAAGGGGGTGACATATAAGTCACTGAAGTCTTCAGAGTCGATTTTAAATGCTGCATTTTCGTCTTCGTCTCAAACATTGAAAACTGAATTACATTTTTGTTCTGAAACGGTAACAGTTTTTACATTGGTTTTTTGCTTATATCTCGAAAACAGTTACTCCTATCAATTTTTATCTTTTTTTCAAAATTAAAGCTGATAACATTTCCTACAAAATAGTTATTTGCATTTTTCTTGTAGGACCAACCATAAGCGAGTTATAAAGTTGGATATAAATAATATTTAACAAAAACTTGCTTAAAAATAAAATGTTTGAAATACTGAAATTAAACTAAATTAATTGTGTCTAACACTTTAGTAGAGAAAAAAGAAAAAGACATAAAAGTCACCAAAGTCTTCAGAATCGTTTTTAGTCGTCATATTAATATCAATAACATTAATAATAATGTAACAAATGTGTTATTTGTTAAAGACGAAATAGTAATTTCGGTTCCTTTAGTTTCAGTTTGACCGTTATTTGTCACATGAATCAAATTCGAAAGTGTCGACCAGATTGCGTTCTCGGAAGGCCGACACTTTATCAGTCTTTTTCAGCATTTAAGTTCATGTACGGGAAATCATAAATTTGTCAAAATTAGTGCCGTCTTCTTTAGAAAACTTTAATGTTCGACCACCCCCGACGACCGCCTCTATGATCGAAACGGTCGTCATCTGGTTATTGGGGACATGTGGTCATTTCGTAGAATCGCGGTTCAATAGTTTCTCTTTGATAATCAAGTCCATGGAACCGAATTACTAGACGCGAATTAAGGGAATTGGCCTCCACATGCTAGAAATACAATGGATGCGGTCCTCACGTAATTGTACAACTTGTTTAGCTGTAAGATCGGCCAGACCAGACAGGTATTCAGGACCTTTCTATTCACAGGAGAGTCGCGAGGTCCTGGCTACCTTAGTTAGGCGATGGAACGTACTCAAAATCAAGCGGTGGTACCGTGTAATCTCTTGATTCATATTATTCGTAGAAATTGTATACCGTCACAAGTGTTGAGACGATCCATCAAAGTCACAAGGACTACAAAAGACCTAGCCTCTCTCTGGGTCCTCGCGTTAGTTCGGGTAAGAGAGAAAAATTTGGCAACAACGTTCCGATCGAGAATTGCCGCCAAGGGATGCTTCTAAGTTATTGGTCTAGGAAGTAGCCCCTCTCCGAAGGCGAGCTTTCCTAATTTCAAAATTCCGAAGTTTAGTTAGTTCTTGTTTGATTCCGAAGTCGAATAGTCCTTGTGACCATTACGTTTGCGTGATCAGTAGGAGAATTCTTATTTTTTTTATTTTATTTTTTGTATCCATTATTAACTTTCTCTAATTTGCTCGTCAAGTGTTGTGAAATAAACGGCTGGTTTCGCTGAAACTTGTGTTTTCTTGAGTCCACTGTGAAGTGATCCCCGAGAGATTATTTCAGGCGGATCGGCGACCAAGGTAAGCGATCCTCCCTTTGTTTCGACCTCAAGGATCGTCTGAACTCAATAAGGTGCCAATCTCCACCAAAACGAAAACAAATCCACGCTACCAATTCGCTCAAAATTTCAAAGTCATCTTTACTCAGAAATCTTTACTCCCACGCACCAGTCTCGTTAGACTGGCACATATTTTATGGTGGCAGCGGTGTCCCAAATTAATTAAAAATTTTTTTTATTATTTTATTTATTCTTTTTAACGCATTTTTAAAGTTGGTTACACATTGTATGGTAGCAGCAGTGTTCCAAATTAAATAATTTTTTTTCGCAGTGGTAACGTTATGTTTTTTTTTCTTCTTTATTGTTTATTTGAGTAAAGCAGTTATTTTTGTTATTGTGTCGAAGTCAAATTGTAAATGGTTAGACAAATAGAGTCGAAAGTGGAATGGTATCTTGTTGAGCAAAGTCAGAGAGTACTGGATAGAGTCAGCAAACGCGCAATTCAAAATTAATTAGTAGAAATAACGAGTAAAATAAACACGAATTTAGAAAAGTTTCGATTTTGCTTAAATGGAGTAGTAAAATCGGTGTTAGAGAGAGTTTCCGCGCACAAGTGTCATTGGAATCAAACATTAACTCCGGCGAATTAAATGATTTGTCGTTAACCAGATTGTAAAAAGGTAAAACGGTGAAGGGAATTGTTTAAGACGGTGGTGGAAATCTTTTGTATTGGACCACCACGGCATTCGTAAGGGTTGAGCCAGGTCAAAATTCTCATTTTTGTCAATGAACGAGTAGCAGGTACTTTGGGAAGACCGTTCAATATAGTTTATGGCGCCTAGTTACGCAAAATTAGGAATAGGGTCAATAGCATTACGTTCGAGCACTGACTGTTTAAAAAGGGTAGATGGAGTAGAGCAGGTAGCATCATAAAACTCGGAAGAAAAAATGTGAGGCACTAGGTCAAACGCAGTTTCAATTGAATCTATTTCATTTAGTAGGTCAGAAATTTTGTGTGTTCATACGTAATACGGGATGGATAATTCGAAAGTAGTTAGTTCGCCAATTTGAATTAGCGACAATAGTGACAAACAGGTTGTAAAGAGTTTCAGAAAACGGCCCAACTAGCTTAGACGGTGGTGTTTAAGGAAATCAGTACCAATTAGCGGCGCCACCCTCTTTAACATTTCACCTTAGTTATTAAATAGTCCAGTAGGAATTCAGTAGTAATTAGTAAAGTAGAGTATAGATATTAATTTCACGTTCACAGGTTAGAAAAAACAGTAAGTAGTAGTACATAGATTAATAGATTGAATTTTCAATTTGATCATTTCGTTTAGTATTGTCAGCATTCGTTAAAAAGCGTTAAAAAAAAACCTAGAGTACATTATCGGAAAATTAGGATTAATCAGTGTCAGTATCCAAAAGACGATAATTAGAGTTAGTAAACGGTACTACGGAAATAGAGCGAACGGTGAGAGAGAAATATAGTAAATTAGGAAGTCAAAAGGATCTAAGTAAAGGTATTAGGAAACAGATCAACAGGTAGACTTCAATAAGAGAAAGGTGGACTCTTAACAGTGGAAGTAGGAATTTCACAGGTAGGAAGCTAGCCAGTTCCGCTTGCTCTCGACATCCTACACCTAGGTTATTTAGGAATATTCTAATCACTGACTCCGAGAAAAAGAGATATTAAAGGAAATTACTTGTACGTATCAGAGGGAAGCCACTAGCAGAAATGGGTCCAGATCAGGATTCAGTAACGGGCGAGACCTCAGGAACAAATAATTTACGTGGCCAAGAAACAGTGGAAACATTACGAAACCAAATTGAGGAACTGCAACAACAGTTACAATCCGCGCTTGAAGTTAACGAACAACGGTCGCAACAAGCAATCGGGAACCAACCCCAGTCTAGTACACAGCCGTATTTAAATCCATTTCGATTCGCGTTGAGCGGAATGCAAGCGGCGGACCGAGTTGAAAATTATTCGGGCGGTATAGATTTCGATTTATTCATGGACGCGATCGAGTTGATAGCTGAGCAAAACCAGTGGACAGAATTAGTAACGGTCCAGGTCATAGAATCAAAATTCCGCGGTCGTGCAAAAGAATATTATTTGGCACTAAAAGCAAACGAAAGACCAAGGACTTGTCAGCAAATGCGTAATTGGCTAAGAGAAATATTTTCAAAAACACCCAACAAAGAGGAGGCGAAACGAGAATTGCAAAGGTGCATGCGCGACGCTGATGAATCGTTAGGGGCATATGCCCATCGTTTAAAAATGATCGCCAACAGAATTTTTCCAGAGGATGACTTGTCGGCGGCTCAAATCTTCCATCGCGACAGAATGGTTGTGGAAAGCTTCCTACAAGGAATCGATCTGAGACTAGCAAACGAAATTCTCCGAGCGGGAGAATTTTACAAAATTAACGACATTTTGCCAATCGCGCAACATTACGAAAACATCATAAGCAGGCAATTAGAAGAAAATAGTTTCGAAAACTTCCGAACCGCAATCCGGGCAGTTAAAAGCGCACCAATACCGTCAAACGCAAAACAGTCATTTCGGGCAAGAAACAACAAACCATATTTTAACGCCAATCACAACCAGCGACAAGAAGGAAACGGGCAACAGGGTAAATTTACCGATAGATACCCAAAAATGAGAGGGATTTGCGGCAAATGTTTCCAACCGGGACATTTTCGTAAAGGATGCCTCAGCAACACGGTAACCGGCTGTTACCATTGCGCGCTACCAAACACACACACTACGGATCAATGTCCTTTAAACTCCCAAGGAGCCTCGGAACTGCGCCAAAACTAGCCCAAGTTATTTTAAAAGTAAACTCGCACTCAAAATTCATAACTTTACAAATTCACACACAAAATTCACTTTGGTTAATCGACAGTGGAGCGTCAGTCTCAATCGTGAAAAACAGTCTCGTGCAAAAATTTAAAATACCTACAACGCGAAAAAACGAAATTGCAATGACGGACATTTCGGGAAACATGTTGCGAAAATATGGGGAAGCTAACATCACGTTCGAACTCGCGAAGAACATCAAAATTTCACATGAATTTATTATTTGCGGATCAGATTTAAACTTTGACGCAGACGGTTTGCTTGGGCTGGATTTCTTCGAAAAATTCCAGCCACGTTTAGATTTTAAGGAGGAAGTATTAGAATTAAAAGGTGTTAGGTTACCCTTGGAAAGTGCCCGTTCGAGCCAGCACCACGTTGTTGCATACAACAGCAACAACAGAGCAGCATTGTCTGAGAGGTTACACCGGAACAATGAAAGGATTTCCAATAACCCAAAAGAACCTGAGGACTTACTGGTCATTAATAGTTTACACCTTCAGAGAGCTGGTAAATTAAAGGATCTGGCCAATCCTGACATTTGCAGAGGTTTTAACCACACCCGGAAGTACCCGAACCTCGTCAGTATCAAAGAAGACTTAGAAATACCACCATTTCACGGTTGCGATTACTGGATCCCGATTAACAATCGGATACCTGCAGGTACGGTAATCTGCGAACCTTCAAACACCAGTCAACCCGGAATTTGCATTGCACGTAGCGTAACTAACGTACCACCCACCACACAAAACGATCCAAACCACAGAAAAATAGTCATCAGGATTCTCAATACGACTCCAACACCTCTGACCATTCAACGTCATACACCAATTTTAAACGTAACCCCTGTGTCTGGAGCGTTCGAAGGAACAGGACCCAACTTGAGGTGTAACGAGGAGTTGAGGCCCTTTATGGTTGAGCACTTACAAGAGTACGAGCGAGAGAAGTTGTATTACGTTTTGGAAGAGTATCCGGATCTCTTCGCAGTAGGAACGGCTCAGCTCAATGTTACGAACCTGGTGAAACATAAGATAAACACTGATGACAGCCCACCAATAGCAAAACCACCGTATCGCGTACCGTTTGCACGTAAGCAAGTTATGCAGAATTGTATCCAGGAAATGTTAGATAACGACATAATCAGACCATCATCTTCACCCTGGAGTGCACCAGTTGTGCTAGTAGAAAAGAAAACGGAATCAGGAGAAATAAAGTATAGATTTTGCATAGATTTTAGAGCACTAAATGCAATTACGAAAAGAGATTATTTTCCGATTCCAAACATTCAAGACACAATCGATTCAATCGGAGGAGCAGAAATCTTCTCAAAATTAGATATGACCAAAGGATATTGGCAAGTAGAAGTTGAAGAAAAAGACAGAGAAAAGACAGCTTTTTCGGTTCCCTGGGGTCACTACGAGTGGAATCGAATGCCCTTTGGCCTTGTAAATTCACCGAGTACTTGGCAAAGATTAATGTACGCAGTACTGTCAGGATTAACCGGAACACATTGTTACGTATATTTGGACGACGTAATAGTATTTTCGAAAAACGACATCGACGAGCACTTGAATAAACTCCGAGATGTTTTTGATCGCATTCGCGAAGCTGGGTTAACACTCAATCCGGGAAAATGCGAGTTTTTAAAATCCGAGACATTGTATTTAGGTCATATAATTTCGAAAGACGGGGCGCGACCCGATCCGAACAAAATTAAAACAATCCAAACTTATCCAACCCCACGATCAGTCACTGAAGTTAGAGCGTTTCTAGGTCTGGTAGGATATTATCGACGATTCATCAAAGATTTCGCGGTAATGGCACGACCACTCACGCAATTAACTAAGAAAAACGCCAATTTCGTTTGGAATACGGATACCCAAACCGCGTTTAACACGTTGCGCAACAGTTTAATGCATGAACCAATCTTGAAGTACCCGGACCCGAAAAAGAAATTTATTTTATCAACAGACGCGTCCGGATACTCGATCGGCGCGATTTTAAGTCAAATATATGACGAAAAAGAATGCCCAGTAGCGTATGCGAGCCGACAATTAACAAAAGCAGAAAAGAATTATTGCACAACGGAACGGGAAGGGTTAGCATTAGTATGGGGCATTAAACAATTTCGCACCTACCTATACGGTCAAGAATTTACCGTATACACAGATCACCAACCTTTGAAGTGGCTAATGAGCGTTAAAGACCCCAGTAATCGTTTAATGCGGTGGTCGCTAGCGCTAGCAGAGTATACTTTTACCATTGAATATAAACCAGGTAGTAAACATTCAAACGTAGATGCCTTGTCACGGGTTAAACCAATACGGTGCATACAAACGCAGGACTGCGAGCCGATATGGAATAGAGACGAGATTAAACGAGAACAACAAAAGGACGCGAAGTTAGACAAAATTAGACAACAATGTAAAAAACCAAATTCACTATATTATACAGACTTAGACGGAGTCATCTTCAGAAAAAGCGAAGATAGACGTTTAAACGATCAATTGCTTGCGCCTCAAGCGCTAATATCCCGAATCATGAAGTTGTACCACGACTTGCCTTTATCAGGACACATGGGATTTGACAAAACATACGATCGTATAAAGAAAAGATTTTACTGGCCTAACATGTCTGAAGACATAAAGAAATACGTCAATGCATGTATTCCGTGCGCACAAAGAAAAACATCCCCTCACAACAGACCAGCGCCAATGCAAAAATTCATTACACCACAAAAACCCTTTTATAGAATAGCAATCGATGTCGTAGGACCTCTACCGGTCACGGATCGAGGAAACAAGTACATATTAACAGTACAAGATGCCTTGACAAAATACGTGGAAGCATTTCCAATACCCGATCAAACAGCAGCAACCGTCGCGAAAGCCTTTGTTACAGGAATTGTTCTTCGACATGGAACACCAGTACAAATGTTAACAGATTTAGGGACAAATTTCACGTCCAAATTAATTGAAAATGTTTGCAAATATTTACAAATTACACACTTGAAAACAACGGCATATAGACCCCAAACAAACGGAGCCCTAGAAAGATTTCATAGAACCTTAAAAGACTTATTATCCCATTATATCAAACCTAATCAACGAGATTGGGACGAATGGTTACCGTATGCACTCGCAGCATATGCGTCGACTACACATAGCGCAACAGGAGAGTCTCCGTTCTTCCTATTGTTTGGCAGGGATATGGATTATCCATACGATGAAATCTTTAAACCAATACGAGTACGTTACGATACCGATATCAACTACGTATCAGAATTTGTACAACGCATGAAAATAGCTCACCGAAACGCTATTGCAAACATAGAAAAATCGACACAACGAGTACACGACCAGTTTAATAGAAAGGCAGCACCACATAGCTTGCAAGAAGGTGACCGCGTTTATATGTATGACCCTTCCGATAAAGCGGGATTGAATCGAAAACTGGCCAAACGATGGATTGGTCCATACAGAATCACACGTTTAAAAGGAGTAACAGCCCACATCAAAGGGGAACGCATCAATTTATTTGGCTCATGTGGAAAAAATTGATCCGTTTTAAGGGGGGGGGCATTGTAACAAATGTGTTATTTGTTAAAGACGAAATAGTAATTTCGGTTCCTTTAGTTTCAGTTTGACCGTTATTTGTCACATAAATCAAATTCGAAAGTGTCGACCAGATTGCGTTCTCGGAAGGCCGACACTTTATCAGTCTTTTTCAGCATTTAAGTTCATGTACGGGAAATCATAAATTTGTCAAAATTAGTGCCGTCTTCTTTAGAAAACTTTAATGTTCGACCACCCCCGACGACCGCCTCTATGACCGAAACGGTCGTCATCTGGTTATTGGGGACATGTGGTCATTTCGTAGAATCGCGGTTCAATAGTTTCTCTTTGATAATCAAGCCCATGGAACCGAATTACTAGACGCGAATTAAGGGAATTGGCCTCCACATGCTAAAAATACAATGGATGCGGTCCTCACGTAATTGTACAACTTGTTTAGCTGTAAGATCGGCCAGACCAGACAGGTATTCAGGACCTTTCTATTTACAGGAGAGTCGCGAGGTCCTGGCTACCTTAGTTAGGCGATGGAACGTACTCAAAATCAAGCGGTGGTACCGTGTAATCTCTTGATTCATATTATTCGTAGAAATTGTATACCGTCACAAGTGTTGAGACGATCCATCAAAGTCACAAGGACTACAAAAGACCTAGCCTCTCTCTGGGTCCTCGCGTTAGTTCGGGTAAGAGAGAAAAATTTGGCAACAACGTTCCGATCGAGAATTGCCGCCAAGGGATGCTTCTAAGTTATTGGTCTAGGAAGTAGCCCCTCTCCGAAGGCGAGCTTTCCTAATTTCAAAATTCCGAAGATTAGTTAGTTCTTGTTTGATTCCGAAGTCGAATAGTCCTTGTGACCATTACGTTTGCGTGATCAGTAGGAGAATTCTTATTTTTTTTTATTTTATTTTTTGTATCCATTATTAACTTTCTCTAATTTGCTCGTCAGTGTTGTGAAATAAACGGCTGGTTTCGCTGAAACTTGTGTTTTCTTGAGTGCACTGTGAAGTGATCCCCGAGAGATTATTTCAGGCGGATCGGCGACCAAGGTAAGCGATCCTCCCCTTTGTTTCAACCTCAAGGATCGTCTGAACTCAATAAGGTGCCAATCTCCACCAAAACGAAAACAAATCCACGCTACCAATTCGTTCAAAATTTCAAAGTCATCTTTACTCAAAAATACTCCCACGCACCAGTCTTGTTAGACTGGCACATATTTTATATTGTAAACCACAAAAACCCTTTTATAGAATAGCAATCGATGTCGTAGGACCTCTACCGGTCACGGATCGAGGAAACAAGTACATATTAACAGTACAAGATGCCTTGACAAAATACGTGGAAGCATTTCCAATACCCGATCAAACAGCAGCAACCGTCGCGAAAGCCTTTGTTACAGGAATTGTTCTTCGACATGGAACACCAGTACAAATGTTAACAGATTTAGGGACAAATTTCACGTCCAAATTAATTGAAAATGTTTGCAAATATTTACAAATTACACACTTGAAAACAACGGCATATAGACCCCAAACAAACGGAGCCCTAGAAAGATTTCATAGAACCTTAAAAGACTTATTATCCCATTATATCAAACCTAATCAACGAGATTGGGACGAATGGTTACCGTATGCACTCGCAGCATATGCGTCGACTACACATAGCGCAACAGGAGAGTCTCCGTTCTTCCTATTGTTTGGCAGGGATATGGATTATCCATACGATGAAATCTTTAAACCAATACGAGTACGTTACGATACCGATATCAACTACGTATCAGAATTTGTACAACGCATGAAAATAGCTCACCGAAACGCTATTGCAAACATAGAAAAATCGACACAACGAGTACACGACCAGTTTAATAGAAAGGCAGCACCACATAGCTTGCAAGAAGGTGACCGCGTTTATATGTATGACCCTTCCGATAAAGCGGGATTGAATCGAAAACTGGCCAAACGATGGATTGGTCCATACAGAATCACACGTTTAAAAGGAGTAACAGCCCACATCAAAGAGATCCATGGGCGGAAAGAGGAAACAGTTCATGTAAATAGATTAAAACTTTGTCTTGCAACTGACACCGCGTTAGACCAATTAGGGAATGTACCAGTTAAACGTAGAATAGATAAGCGTAATTGCATGTTAGGTAGTCCCATCCCTCTCCCCACACTACAACACACGGAGACACGACCACACATCCACCGAACAACAGACACCAGGGCTACGCTGGGGCACCCGGACTTGTCCCGGATTCCGGAGATTCGAGAGTCACCACTCCCGAAGTCTGGAAACCACGGGGCAGGCTTAGAGACTGCAGCTCATGCACCACCGACAACAGAAACAAACCATACAGTAGCGCATGACCTAACGACAACAGAACCCCTGCATGTAAATATCTCATTAACACAATCCGAAATCGAACCGGCCGCACTAGGAGAGAGTACCAGGTTGGATAAGTTAAGTCGACAAACACAGGTAACAAAAAGACACACAAGAAGCCAAGGACCAGTCGAGGACCAACCATGGATTAGTACACTAAGAATTTAGAATAAGAACTAATAGTTGTGTTTGCAGATAAGTAGGATAAGGTAGTCTAGGTAGCATAAGAGATTGGATCCAAGAACAGCGCAGCTCCGACAACGACAGGTTCAACACCAAGGCCGGCGTGGCGAGGAAGAAGGGGGGGCAACTGCATTCTTAAGGACGTGCCCCACTTGCCCGGGCGGGGCGGGGCCCGGGAACCACAAAACAACCAGGAACAGGGTCAACACAAACGGCGACACCGCAGCAGTAACGCAGACGAGGACCAACAGACACAGAAATCAGGTCGGTTGTGTGATTCAAAGTCGCACAGGTACTGGGTTCAGTCTGTGTTACAGAGTTAGCGGCCGCCAGGAGATAAAACAGGACTGGACCTCCTAGAACCCGAACTCGGACGAAGAACCACGCACCAGGAGCAGGGTAGACGGCAACCCAACGAATTAAAATAGGTTTTCAACTTGGCGAAAACCTCGCGTTAGTGTAAGGGGAACGCATCAATTTATTTGGCTCATGTGGAAAAAATTGATCCGTTTTAAGGGGGGGGGCATTGTAACAAATGTGTTATTTGTTAAAGACGAAATAGTAATTTCGGTTCCTTTAGTTTCAGTTTGACCGTTATTTGTCACATAAATCAAATTCGAAAGTGTCGACCAGATTGCGTTCTCGGAAGGCCGACACTTTATCAGTCTTTTTCAGCATTTAAGTTCATGTACGGGAAATCATAAATTTGTCAAAATTAGTGCCGTCTTCTTTAGAAAACTTTAATGTTCGACCACCCCCGACGACCGCCTCTATGACCGAAACGGTCGTCATCTGGTTATTGGGGACATGTGGTCATTTCGTAGAATCGCGGTTCAATAGTTTCTCTTTGATAATCAAGCCCATGGAACCGAATTACTAGACGCGAATTAAGGGAATTGGCCTCCACATGCTAAAAATACAATGGATGCGGTCCTCACGTAATTGTACAACTTGTTTAGCTGTAAGATCGGCCAGACCAGACAGGTATTCAGGACCTTTCTATTTACAGGAGAGTCGCGAGGTCCTGGCTACCTTAGTTAGGCGATGGAACGTACTCAAAATCAAGCGGTGGTACCGTGTAATCTCTTGATTCATATTATTCGTAGAAATTGTATACCGTCACAAGTGTTGAGACGATCCATCAAAGTCACAAGGACTACAAAAGACCTAGCCTCTCTCTGGGTCCTCGCGTTAGTTCGGGTAAGAGAGAAAAATTTGGCAACAACGTTCCGATCGAGAATTGCCGCCAAGGGATGCTTCTAAGTTATTGGTCTAGGAAGTAGCCCCTCTCCGAAGGCGAGCTTTCCTAATTTCAAAATTCCGAAGTTTAGTTAGTTCTTGTTTGATTCCGAAGTCGAATAGTCCTTGTGACCATTACGTTTGCGTGATCAGTAGGAGAATTCTTATTTTTTTTTATTTTATTTTTTGTATCCATTATTAACTTTCTCTAATTTGCTCGTCAGTGTTGTGAAATAAACGGCTGGTTTCGCTGAAACTTGTGTTTTCTTGAGTGCACTGTGAAGTGATCCCCGAGAGATTATTTCAGGCGGATCGGCGACCAAGGTAAGCGATCCTCCCCTTTGTTTCAACCTCAAGGATCGTCTGAACTCAATAAGGTGCCAATCTCCACCAAAACGAAAACAAATCCACGCTACCAATTCGTTCAAAATTTCAAAGTCATCTTTACTCAAAAATACTCCCACGCACCAGTCTTGTTAGACTGGCACATATTTTATATTGTAACAAATGTGTTATTTGTTAAAGACGAAATAGTAATTTCGGTTCCTTTAGTTTCAGTTTGACCGTTATTTGTCACATGAATCAAATTCGAAAGTGTCGACCAGATTGCGTTCTCGGAAGGCCGACACTTTATCAGTCTTTTTCAGCATTTAAGTTCATGTACGGGAAATCATAAATTTGTCAAAATTAGTGCCGTCTTCTTTAGAAAACTTTAATGTTCGACCACCCCCGACGACCGCCTCTATGACCGAAACGGTCGTCATCTGGTTATTGGGGACATGTGGTCATTTCGTAGAATCGCGGTTCAATAGTTTCTCTTTGATAATCAAGCCCATGGAACCGAATTACTAGACGCGAATTAAGGGAATTGGCCTCCACATGCTAGAAATGCAATGGATGCGGTCCTCACGTAATTGTACAACTTGTTTAGCTGTAAGATCGGCCAGACCAGACAGGTATTCAGGACCTTTCTATTCACAGGAGAGTCGCGAGGTCCTGGCTACCTTAGTTAGGCGATGGAACGTACTCAAAATCAAGCGGTGGTACCGTGTAATCTCTTGATTCATATTATTCGTAGAAATTGTATACCGTCACAAGTGTTGAGACGATCCATCAAAGTCACAAGGACTACAAAAGACCTAGCCTCTCTCTGGGTCCTCGCGTTAGTTCGGGTAAGAGAGAAAAATTTGGCAACAACGTTCCGATCGAGAATCGCCGCCAAGGGATGCTTCTAAGTTATTGG
Source organism: Tribolium castaneum (assembly GCF_031307605.1). Classification (NCBI taxonomy): domain Eukaryota; kingdom Metazoa; phylum Arthropoda; class Insecta; order Coleoptera; family Tenebrionidae; genus Tribolium; species Tribolium castaneum. The sequence continues at coordinate 17,278,129 of NC_087398.1, forward strand.
TCTAGGAAGTAGCCCCTCTCCGAAGGCGAGCTTTCCTAATTTCAAAATTCCGAAGTTTAGTTAGTTCTTGTTTGATTCCGAAGTCGAATAGTCCTTGTGACCATTACGTTTGCGTGATCAGTAGGAGAATTCTTATCTTATTTTTATTTTTATTTTTTTGTATCCATTATTAACTTTCTTTTATTTGCTCGTCAAGTGTTGTGAAATAAACGGCTGGTTTCGCTGAAACTTGTGTTTTCTTGAGTGCACTGTGAAGTGATCCCCGAGAGATTATTTCAGGCGGATCGGCGACCAAGGTAAGCGATCCTCCCTTTGTTTCGACCTCAAGGATCGTCTGAACTCAATAAGGTGCCAATCTCCACCAAAACGAAAACAAATCCACGCTACCAATTCGCTCAAAATTTCAAAGTCATCTTTACTCAAAAATACTCCCACGCACCAGTCTCGTTAGACTGGCACAATAATAATACTAATAGTACTAAATCTGCTTATATGCAAGCGCTTTATTAAGGTAACAGTTTTTTGGTTTCTTGCTTATATCTCGAAAACAGTTACTCCTATGAATTTTTGTCTTTTTTTCAAAATTAAAGCTGATAAAATTTCCTACAAAATAGTTATTTGCATTTTTCTTGTAGGACCAACCATAAGCGAGTTATAGGGTTGGATATAAATAATTTTTAACAAAAATTTGCTTTAAAATAAAATGTTTGAAAAATTGAAATTAAACTAATTTAATTGTGTCTAACACTTTAGTAGAGGAAAAAGGAAAAGACATAAAAGTCACTAAAGGTTTTAGAGTTGTCTTTAGTTGTCATATTAATAACAATAACATTAATAATAATAATACTAATAGTACTAAATTTGCTTATATGCAAACGCTTAATTAAGGTAACAGTGTTTTGGTTTCTTGTTTATATCTCGAAAACAGTTACTCCTATCAATTTTTATCTTTTTACTAAAATTCAAGCTGATAAAATTTCCTATAAAATAGTTATTTGCATTTTTCATGTAGGACTAACCATAAGCGAGATATATGATTGAAAATAATTAATATTTAAAAAAAAAGTGCTTTAACAGAAAATGTCTTGTGATTTAAAATACACTTAATTTATTGGGTCCAATACTTTATTAGAAGAAAAAGGAAGTGACATAAAAGTCACTGAAGTCTTCAGAGTCGTTTTTAAATGCTGCAGTTTGGTCTTCGTCTCAAACATTGAAAACTGAATTACATTTTTGTTCAGTAACAGTCACAGTTTTCTTATTGGTTTTTTGCTTATATCTCGAAAACAGTTACTCCTATCAATTTTTATCTTTCTGTCAAAATTAAAGCTGATAAAATTTCCTACAAAATAGATATTTGCATTTTTCTTGTAGGATCAACCATAAGCGAGTTATAGAGTTGGATATAAATAATATTTAACAAAAATTTGCTTTAAAATAAAATGTTTGAAAAACTGAAATTAAACTAATTTAATTGTGTCTAACACTTTAGTAGAGGAAAAAGAAGAAGACATAAAAGTCACTAAAGGTTTCAAAGTTGTCTTTAATCGTCATATTAATAACAATAACATTAATAATAATAATACTAATAGTACTAAATTTGCTTATATGCAAACGCTTAATTAAGGTAACAGTGATTTGGTTTCTTGCTCATATCTCGAAAACAGTTACTCCTATCAATTTTTATCTTTCTTTCAAAATTAAAGCTGATAACATTTCCTACAAAATAGTTATTTGCATTTTTCTTGTGGGACCAACCATAAGCGAGTTATAAAGTTGGATATAAATAATATTTAACAAAAACTTGCTTAAAAATAAAATGTTTGAAATACTGAAATTAAACTAAATTAATTGTGTCTAACACTTTAGTAGAGAAAAAAGAAAAAGACATAAAAGTCACCAAAATCTTCAGAATCGTTTTTAGTCGTCATATTAATAACAATAACATTAATAATAATAATACTAATAGTACTAAATCTGCTTATATGCAAGCGCTTTATTAAGGTAACAGTGATTTGGTTTCTTGCTCATATCTCGAAAACAGTTACTCCTATCAATTTTTATCTTTCTTTCAAAATTAAAGCTGATAACATTTCCTACAAAATAGTTATTTGCATTTTTCTTGTGGGACCAACCATAAGCGAGTTATAAAGTTGGATATAAATAATATTTAACAAAAACTTGCTTAAAAATAAAATGTTTGAAATACTGAAATTAAACTAAATTAATTGTGTCTAACACTTTAGTAGAGAAAAAAGAAAAAGACATAAAAGTCACCAAAGTCTTCAGAATCGTTTTTAGTCGTCATATTAATAACAATAACATTAATAATAATAATACTAATAGTACTAAATGTGCCAGTCTAACGAGACTGGTGCGTGGGAGTATTTTTGAGTAAAGATGACTTTGAAATTTTGAACGAATTGGTAGCGTGGATTTGTTTTCGTTTTGGTGGAGATTGGCACCTTATTGAGTTCAGACGATCCTTGAGGTTGAAACAAAGGGGAGGATCGCTTACCTTGGTCGCCGATTCGCCTGAAATAATCTCTCGGGGATCACTTCACAGTGCACTCAAGAAAACACAAGTTTCAGCGAAACCAGCCGTTTATTTTACAACACTGACGAGCAAATGAAAGAAAATTAATAATGGATACAAAAAATAAAAATAAAAAAAAATAAGAATTCTCCTACTGATCACGCAAACGTAATGGTCACAAGGACTGTTCGATTTCGGAATCAAACAAGAACTAACTAAACTTCGGAATTTTGAAATTAGGAAAGCTCGCCTTCGGAGAGGGGCTACTTCCTAGACCAATAACTTAGAAGCATCCCTTGGCGGCAATTCTCGATCGGAACGTTGTTGCCAAATTTTTCTCTCTTACCCGAACTAACGCGAGGACCCAGAGAGAGGCTAGGTCTTTTGTAGTCCTTGTGACTTTGATGGATCGTCTCAACACTTGTGACGGTATACAATTTCTACGAATAATATGAATCAAGAGATTACACGGTACCACCGCTTGATTTTGAGTACGTTCCATCGCCTAACTAAGGTAGCCAGGACCTCGCGACTCTCCTGTGAATAGAAAGGTCCTGAATACCTGTCTGGTCTGGCCGATCTTACAGCTAAACAAGTTGTACAATTACGTGAGGACGGCATCCATTGTATTTCTAGCATGTGGAGGCCAATTCCCTTAATTCGCGTCTAGTAATTCGGTTCCATGGACTTGATTATCAAAGAGAAACTATTGAACCGCGATTCTACGAAATGACCACATGTCCCCAATAACCAGATGACGACCGTTTCGATCATAGAGGCGGTCGTCGGGGGTGGTCGAACATTAAAGTTTTCTAAAGAAGACGGCACTAATTTTGACAAATTTATGATTTCCCGTACATGAACTTAAATGCTGAAAAAGACTGATAAAGTGTCGGCCTTCCGAGAACGCAATCTGGTCGACACTTTCGAATTTGATTCATGTGACAAATAACGGTCAAACTGAAACTAAAGGAACCGAAATTACTATTTCGTCTTTAACAAATAACACATTTGTTACATAAATCTGCTTATATGCAAGCGCTTTATTAAGGTAACAGTTTTTTGGTTTCTTGCTTATATCTCGAAAACAGTTACTCCTATGAATTTTTGTCTTTCTTTCAAAATTAAAGCTGATAAAATATTCTACAAAATAGTTATTTGCATTTTTCTTGTAGGACCAACCATAAGCGAGTTATAGAGTTGGATATAAATAATATTTAACAAAAATTTGCTTTAAAATAAAATGTTTGAAAAACTGAAATTAAACTAATTTAACTGTGTCTAACACTTTAGTAGAGAAAAAAGGAAAAGACATAAAAGTCACTAAAGGTTTCAGAGTTGTCTTTAGTTGTCATATTAATAACAATAACATTAATAATAATAATACTAATAGTACTAAATTTGCTTATATGCAAACGCTTAATTAAGGTAACAGTGTTTTGGTTTCTTGCTTATATCTCGAAAACAGTTACTCCTATCAATTTTTATTTTTTTACTAAAATTCAAGCTGATAAAATTTCCTACAAAATAGTTATTTGCATTTTTTATGTAGGACTAACCATAAGCGAGATATAAGATTGAAAATAATTAATATTTAAAAAAGAAGTGCTTTAACAGAAAATGTCTTGTGATTTAAAATACACTTAATTTATTGGGTCCAATACTTTATTAGAAGAAAAAGGAAGTGACATAAAAGTCACTGAAGTCTTCAGAGTCGTTTTTAAATGCTGCAGTTTCGTCTTCGTCTCAAACATTGAAAACCGAATTACATTTTTGTTCAGTAACAGTCACAGTTTTCTTATTGGTTTTTTGCTTATATCTCGAAAACAGTTACTCCTATCAATTTTTATCTTTCTTTCAAAATTAAAGCTGATAAAGTTTCCTACAAAATAATTATTTGCATTTTTCTTGTAGGACCAACCATAAGCGAGTTATAGAGTTGGATATAAATAATATTTAACAAAAATTTACTTTAAAATAAAATGTTTGAAAAACTGAAATTAAACTAATTTAATTGTGTCTAACACTTTAGTAGAGGAAAAAGAAGACGACATAAAAGTCACTAAAGGTTTCAAAGTTGTCTTTAATCGTCATATTAATAACAATAACATTAATAATAATAATACTAATAGAACTAAATTTGCTTATATGCAAACGCTTAATTAAGGTAACAGTGTTTTGGTTTCTTGCTCATATCTCGAAAACAGTTACTCCTATCAATTTTTATCTTTTTACTGAAATTCAAGCTGATAAAATTTCCTACAAAATAGTTATTTGCATTTTTTATGTAGGACTAACCATAAGCGAGATATAAGATTGAAAATAATTAATATTTAAAAAAGAAGTGCTTTAACAGAAAATGTCTTGTGATTTAAAATACACTTAATTTATTAGGTCCAATACTTTATTAGAAAAAAAAGGGGGTGACATATAAGTCACTGAAGTCTTCAGAGTCGATTTTAAATGCTGCATTTTCGTCTTCGTCTCAAACATTGAAAACTAAATTACTTTTTTGTTCTGAAACGGTAACAGTTTTTACTTTGGTTTTTTGCTTATATCTCGAAAACAGTTACTCTTATCAATTTTTATCTTTCTTTCAAAATTAAAGCTGATAAAATTTCCTACAAAATAGTTATTTGCATTTTTCTTGTAGGACCAACCATAAGCGAGTTATAAAGTTGGATATAAATAATATTTAACAAAAACTTGCTTAAAAATAAAATGTTTGAAATACTGAAATTAAACTAAATTAATTGTGTCTAACACTTTAGTAGAGAAAAAAGAAAAAGACATAAAAGTCACCAAAGTCTTCAGAATCGTTTTTAGTCGTCATATTAATAACAATAACATTAATAATAATAATACTAACAGTACTAAATCTGCTTATATGCAAGCGCTTTATTAAGGTAACAGTTTTTTGGTTTCTTGCTTATATCTCGAAAACAGTTACTCCTATGAATTTTTGTCTTTCTTTCAAAATTAAAGCTGATAAAATATTCTACAAAATAGTTATCTGCATTTTTCTTGTAGGACCAACCATAAGCGAGTTATAGAGTTGGATATAAATAATATATAACAAAAATTTGCTTTAAAATAAAATGTTTGAAAAATTGAAATTAAACTAATTTAACTGTGTCTAACACTTTAGTAGAGGAAAAAGGAAAAGACATAAAAGTCACTAAAGGTTTCAGAGTTGTCTTTAGTTGTCATATTAATAACAATAACATTAATAATAATAATACTAATAGTACTAAATTTGCTTATATGCAAACGCTTAATTAAGGTAACAGTGTTTTGGTTTCTTGCTTATATCTCGAAAACAGTTACTCCTATCAATTTTTATCTTATTACTAAAATTCAAGCTGATAAAATTTCCTTTAAAATAGTTATTTGCATTTTTCATGTAGGACTAACCATAAGCGAGATATATGATTGAAAATAATTAATATTTAAAAAAAAAGTGCTTTAACAGAAAATGTCTTGTGATTTAAAATACACTTAATTTATTGGGTCCAATACTTTATTAGAAGAAAAAGGAGGTGACATAAAAGTCACTGAAGTCTTCAGAGTCGATTTTAAATGCTGCATTTTCGTCTTCGTCTCAAACATTGAAAACTGAATTACATTTTTGTTCAGTAACAGTTACAGTTTTCTTATTGGTTTTTTGCTTATATCTCGAAAACTGTTACTCATATCAATTTTTATCTTTCTTTCAAAATTAAAGCTGATAAAATTTCCTACAAAATCGTTATTTGCATTTTTCTTGTAGGACCAACCATAAGCGAGTTATAGAGTTGGATATAAATAATCTTTAACAAAAATTTGCTTTAAAATAAAATGTTTGAAAAACCGAAATTAAACTAAATTAATTGTGTCTAACACTTTAGTAGAAGAAAAAGGAGAAGACATAAAAGTTACCAAAGTCTTCAGAGTTGTTTTTAGTACTAAATTTGCTTATATGCAAGCCCTTAATTAAAGTAACAGTTTTTTGGTTTCTTGCTTATACCTCGAAAACAGTTACTCCTATCAATTTGCGAGATATAAGTTTGAAAATAATTAATATTTAAAAAAAAATGTGCTTTAACAGAAAATGTCTTGTGATTTAAAATCACGCTTATGGTTAGTCCTACATGAAAAATGCAAACAACTGTTTTGTAGGAAATTTTATCAGCTTTAATTTTAGTGAAAAGATAAAAATTGATAGGAGTAACTGTTTTCGAGATATAAGCAAGAAACCAAAAAACTGTTACTTTAATTAAGGGCTTGCATATAAGCAAATTTAGTACTAAAAACAACTCTGAAGACTTTGGTGACTTTTATGTCTCCTCCTTTTTCTTCTAATAAAGTATTGGACCCATTAAATTAAGTGTATTTTAAATCACAAGACATTTTCCGTTAAAGCACTTTTTTTTAAATATTAATTATTTTCAAACATATATCTCGCTTATGGTTAGTCCTACATGAAAAATGCATATTACTATTTTGTAGGAAATTTTATCAGCTACAAGAAAAATGCAAATAACGATTTTGTTGGAAATTTTATCAGCTTCAATTTTGAAAGAAAGATAAAAATTGATAGGAGTAACAGTTTTCGAGATATAAGCAAAAAACCAATAAGAAAACTGTAACTGTTACTGAACAAAAATGTAATTCAGTTTTCAATGTTTGAGACGAAGACGAAAATGCAGCATTTAAAATCGACTCTGAAGACTTCAGTGACTTTTATGTCACCTCCTTTTTCTTCTAATAAAGTATTGGACCCAATAAATTAAGTGTATTTTAAATCCCAAGACATTTTCTGTTAAAACACTTTTTTTTCAAATATTAATTATTTTCAAACTTATATCTCGCTTATGGTTAGTCCTACATGAAAAATGCAAATTACTATTTTGTGGGAAATTTTATCAGCTTTAATTTTAGTAGAAAGATAAAAATTGATAGGAGTAACTGTTTTCGAGATATAAGCAAGAAACCAAAAAACTGTTACGTTAATTAAGCGCTTGCATATAAGCAAATTTAGTACTAAAAACAACTCTGAAGACTTTGGTGACTTTATGTCTTTTTTTTCCTCTACTAAAGTGTTAGACCCAATTAATTTAGTTTAATATTGGTTTTTCAAACATTTTATTTTAAAGCAAATTTTTGTTAAAGATTATTTATATCCAACTCTATAACTCGCTTATGGTTGGTCCTACAAGAAAAATGCAAATAACGATTTTGTAGGAAATTTTATCAGCTTTAATTTTGAAAGAAAGATAAAAATTGATAAGAGTAACAGTTTTCGAGATATAAGCAAAAAACCAATAAGAAAACTGTAACTGTTACTGAGCAAAAATGTAATTCAGTTTTCAATGTTGGAGACGAAGACGAAAATGCAGCATTTAAAATCGACTCTGAAGATTTCAGTGACTTTTATGTCACCTCCTTTTTCTTCTAATAAAGTATTGGACCCAATAAATTAAGTGTATTTTAAATCACAAGACATTTTCTGTTAAAGCACTTTTTTTTAAATATTAGTTATTTTCAAACTTATATCTCGCTTATGGTTAGTCCTACATGAAAAATGCAAATTACTATTTTGTAGGAAATTTTATCAGCTTTAATTTTAGTAAAGGGATAAAAATTGATAGGAGTAACTGTTTTCGAGATATAAGCAAGAAACCAAAAAACTGTTACGTTAATTAAGCGCTTGCATATAAGCAAATTTAGTACTAAAAACAACTCTGAAGACTTTGGTGACTTATGTCTTTTTTTTCCTCTACTAAAGTGTTAGACCCAATTAATTTAGTTTAATATTGGTTTTTCAAACATTTTATTTTAAAGCAAATTTTTGTTGAAGATTATTTATATCCAACTCTATAACTCGCTTATGGTTGGTCTTACAAAAGAAATGCAAATAACTATTTTGTAGAAAATTTTATCAGCTTTAATTTTAGTAAAAAGATAAAAATTGATAGGAGTAACTGTTTTCGAGATATAAGCAAGAAACCAAAACACTGTTACCTTAATTAAGCGTTTGCATATAAGCAAATTTAGTACTATTAGTATTATTATCATTAATGTTATTGTTATTAATATGACGACTAAAGACGACCCTGAAACCTTTAGTGACTTTTATGTCTTTTTTTTTTCTTCTACTAAAGTGTTAGACACAATTAAATTAGTTTAATTTCAGATTTTCAAACATTTTATTTTAAAGCAAATTTTTGTTAAATATTTATTATATCCAACTCTATAACTCGCTTATGGTTGGTCCTACAAGAAAAATGCAATTAACGATTTTGTAGGAAATTTTATCAGCTTTAATTTTGAAATTAAGATAAAAATTGATAGGAGTAACAGTTTTTGAGATATAAGCAAAAAACCAATAAGAAAACTGTAACTGTTACTGAACAAAAATGTAATTCAGTTGTCAATGTTTGAGACGAAGACGAAAATGCAGCATTTAAAATCGACTCTAAAGACTTCAGTGACTTTTATGTCACCTCCTTTTTCTTCTAATAAACTATTGGACCCAATAAATTAAGTGTATTTTAAATCCCAAGACAATTTCTGTTAAAACACTTTTTTTTAAATATTAATTATTTTCAAACTTATATCTCGCTTATGGTTAGTCCTACATGAAAAATGCAAATTACTATTTTGTAGGAAATGTTATCAGCTTTAATTTTAGTAAAAAGATAAAAATTGATAGGAGTAACTGTTTTCGAGATATAAGCAAGAAACCAAAAAACTGTTACCTTAATAAAGCGCTTGCATATAAGCAAATTTAGTACTATTAGTATTATTATTATTAATGTTATTGTTATTAAAATGACGACTAAAAACGACTCTGA